>NC_142789.1:28613872-28771372 GCF_988280905.1 Pimephales promelas | reverse complement strand
TCAATGACTCACTCATAAATACTTGTTTCAATACTGGATAAATTCGCATTTTTGAAGGAATCTCTTGAACGAATGGTTCAATGAATCACTCATAAAGACTTCACTTTTTTCAATACTGGATGAATCAGTGTTTTTTAACAAATCTCTTTAATAAATGGTTCAATGACTCACTCATAAATACTTGTTTCAATACTGGATAAATTAGCATTTTTGAATGAATCTCTTGAATGAATGGTTCAATGAATCACTCAAAGACTTCACTTTTTCAATACTGGATGAATCAGTGTTTTTTTTTAACAAATCTCTTTAATAAATAGTTCAATGACTCACTCATAAATACTTGTTTCAATACTGGATAAATTAGCATTTTTGAATGAATCTCTTGAATGAATGGTTCAATGAATCACTCATAAAGACTTCACTTTTTTCAATACTGTATGAATCAGTGTTTTTTAACAAATCTCTTTAATAAATGGTTCAATGACTCGCTCATAAATACTTGTTTCAATACTGGATAAATTAGCATTTTTGAATGAATCTCTTGAATGAATGGTTCAATGAATCACTCATAAAGACTTCACTTTTTTCAATACTGGATGAATCAGCGTTTTTGAACTAATTTCTTGAAATGAATGATTTAATGACTCGCTCATAAATACTGATACTTCACATGTTTCAATAGTGAATGAATCAGCATTTTTGAATGAATCTCTTGAATGAATGTTTCAATGAATCACTCATAAATACTTCACTTGTTTCAATACTGGTTGAATCAGAGTTTTTGAAGGAATCTCTTGAATGAATGGTTCAATGAATCACTCAAAGACTTCACTTTTTTCAATTCTGGATGAATCAGTGTTTTTGAACTAATCTCTTGAAATGAATGATTTAATGACTCGCTCATAAATACTGATACTTCACATGTTTCAATAGTGAATGAATCAGCATTTTTGAATGAATCTCTTGAATGAATGTTTCAATGAATCACTCATAAATACTTCACTTGTTTCAATACTGGATGAATCAGCGTTTTTGAAGGAATCTCTTGAATGAATGGTTCAATGAATCACTCATAAAAAACTTCACTTGTTTCAATACTGGATGAATCAGTGTTTAACAAATCTCTTTAATAAATGGTTCAATGACTCGCTCATAAATACTGATTCTTCACATGTATCAATAATGAATGAATCAGCATTTTTGAAAAAATCTCTTTAATAAGTAATTAAATGACTCGTTTCAATACTGGATGAATCAGTGTTTTTGAACAAATCTCTTGAATGAGCGATTCAAGAACAAACACATTGGCAATAAAGCTCTTTCTGAATCTGATTGAAGTATTGAGGCTATTAATGGGTAAAACTACAGTAATTTCTTCAGCTAATCAGCTCCTTTCATCTAAACTGGACCTAAATTAATGTGAAATAATTGTGGTCACACTATTTACCAAAATAGTCATGTTTTTGGCCATATAACCGAGCTCTGGTCACCTGATGTCTCCCTCAGATCCCGTCGGGTCTGTTCATTCCCAGTATGGCGGTGGGTGCCATCGCTGGGCGTATCGTGGGCATTGCAGTGGAGCAGATGGCGTATCATCATCATGACTGGATCATATTTAAGAACTGGTGCCGCCCAGGCGCTGATTGCGTGACGCCGGGTTTATACGCCATGGTCGGCGCCGCTGCGTGTTTAGGTAAGACATTACACAGCAACTTCTTCAGATCAAGATGTGGTTTATGAGGGAAAGTTTTGCTGATTTACACTGTTGGTCAAAAGTGTTTGTAATGTCTTTGTTAGAAGTCTCTTCTGCTCACCAAGGCTGCGTTTTATTTAATCAAAAAGGCAGTAGAAATATTATTGCAATTTAAAATAACAGTTTTCTGTGTGAATATATTGAATTTTCAGCTTCATTACTTCAGTGTCACATGATCCTTCAGAAATCACTCTGATATGATGATCAAGAAACACTTATGATTATGATCATAACAGTTCAAACTGAACAGTTATGAACAGAAAACAGTTCAACAGCTGCTTCATATTTTTGTGGAAACCTTGATACACTTCCATTTAAAATTTGCGGTTAAATAAGATTTAAAAAAAAAGAAAGAAAAAATGCTTTTAAAGGAGTAGTTCACTTTTAAAAAAACGTTTGCTGATAATTTACTCACCCCCATGTCATCCAAGATGTCCATGTCTTTCTTTCTTCAGTCGAAAAGAAATGAAGATTTTTGATGAAAACATTCCAGGATTTTTCTCCATATAATGGACTTCAATGGGGTCCAAACGGTTCAAGGTCCAAATGAGAGTTTCAGTGCAGCTTTAAACGACACCAGACGATGAATAAGGGTCTTATCAAGTGAAACGAGCGGTAATTTCGAAAAATAAATAACAAAGTTTACGTTTTATAAGCTCAAATACTCTCCTTGCTGTTCTGTGATGCGTGTGTCGTTTAAAGCCCTTTGAAGCTGCACTGAAACTCTCATTTGGACCTTGAACCGTTTGGACCCCATTGAAGTCCATTATATGGAGAAAATCCTGGAATGTTTTCATCAAAAACCTTCATTTCTTTTCGAGTGAAGAAAGAAAGACATGAACATCTTGTATGACACGGGGGTGAGTAAATTATCAGCAAAAGTTTTTTTTTTTTTTAAAGTAAACAACCCGTTTAATTCAGCAAAGACACTAAGTGTTTAAAAGACGTTCATGTTACATGTTAATGCTGTTCTTTTGAACTTTCCATTCATCAAAGAATCCTAAAAAACGAACTTTTTCACAGTTTCCACAAAATATGAAGCTGTTTTAAACATTGATAATCATAAATGTGTCTTGAGCAGCAAATCATCATATTAGAGTGATTTCTGAAGGATCATGTGACACTGAAGACTGGAGTAATGATGCTGAAAATACAGCTTTGATCACAGGAATAAATTACACTTTACTATATATTCACATAGAAAACTGTTATTTTAAACTATCAAAATATTTAGCTTTTTTACTGTATTTTTGATCAAATAAATGGAGCACGGTGAGCAGAAGAGAGGTCAAGTCACCTTTATTTACAGTATATAGCGCTTTTTACAATACAGATTGCAACATGAAAATAATACAACAAAGTTTGTTTCCAGAAGAAAATTGCAGATCAATAATATCTGTTGAATATTAAATGCGATGCGTGTGTGTGTTGTGCAGGCGGCGTGACGCGTATGACGGTGTCTCTGGTGGTCATCATGTTCGAGTTGACCGGTGGACTGGAGTACATCGTGCCTCTGATGGCGGCCGCCGTCACCAGTAAGTGGGTGGCCGACGCGTTCGGTAAGGAGGGCATTTATGAAGCGCACATCCAGCTCAACGGCTACCCGTACCTGGACCAGGACGAGTTCACGCACCGCACGCTAGCCACCGACGTGATGCGCCCGCGCCGGAACGAGCCTCCGCTGTCCGTCCTCACGCAGGACAGCACCACGGTGGAGGACGTGGAGACGCTCATCAAGGAGACCGACTACAACGGCTTTCCTGTGGTCGTCTCCAGGGAGTCCGAGAGACTCATCGGCTTCGTGCAGAGGCGGGATCTTATCCTGGCCATCAGTAAGACACACACACACTCACAAAACTGATACTATCACACACACACACACACCCGCCTATGCTTCCTCCATCACCTAATCTGATGTCTTTATACACGATCAACTCTACTTTGGCTTGAATGTGCTGCACACTTGTTGATTTTTCAGTTTACACACCTCAACTTATCATATATGATGTTCATATCAGCTCTTAAAGACACTGGGCTCCATCTGTTTACATGGATTATGTTTTCAATGGTTGATTTTTAGCTTTCAGTGTCATTTGCTGTGATATTACAGGGGAATCATCATTTCATTGTTGTCAAGTAGATTCAAAAAGTAAAATACAGTTAAATAATTGGCATTTATAAAATATATATTGGCAATATTGGTGCATAGTATTATTGATATAGGCTACTATTATAGTTTTTATTCATATTTAGAATTTTATTTATCTTTATTTAGTTTATTATTAGTTTATTCAGTTTTAGTTATTTTAATTCTTCAAGTTAAACTTGCGTAACTAAAATGAGATGTTGCTTTGTCAGGCAGCTATTTTTAAAATATATATGTTTTTTTTTTTTTTTACTTTTTTTATGATACTTAAAAAAAATTGTTTTAGTTAATAATGACCCAGTGTAAATTTAATGAATTATATACACTACCGGTCTAAAGTTCAGGGTCTGTGAGATTATTTAACGCTTTTGAAAGAAGTCTGTTCGACTCACCAAGGCTGCGTTTATTTAATAAAAAATACAGTAAAAATAGTGAATTATTATTATTATTATTTTTTTTATTATTATTACAATTTTTTTTTACAATTTAAACTAGCTGTTTTCTGTGTGAAATATATAGTGAAAATTAATAAATTCCTGTGATCAAAGTTGATCATGATCCTTCAGAAATCACTCTAATATGATGATTTGATGCTCAAGACACATTAAGTATTATTATTAAACTGTTTAATATTCTGGAAACTCTTTACAGTAAGGTTAACCTTAGTTAACATGAAGTAAGAATGCACAATAGTTCTACAGCATTAATTCATCTTACAGTAGTTAATGTTAATTTCAACATGTACTAATGCATTATTAAAATCAAAGATTGTGTTTGTTAACATTAGTTAATGCACCATGAACTAACAATGAACAGCTGTATTTATAGTATCAAAGATTAACAAATGTATTGCTCTAACAATGTTAGTTAATGCATTAAATAATGTTAAGTAATGAAGTGTTACCAAACATAATATTCTGGTTCAAGAGGAATCAGTTTGGAAATCAGCATTTTTGATTTTCGAGTATGCAAACAAGAAACAAAAGTACATCATACACAAATAAGTGTCCTAGTATGAAATGCTGTGTGATGTTAATAAGCGTAATCTATGGCTGGACCTCTCCTCAGAAACGGCGCGTCAGAAGCAGGACGGTGTGGTGAGTAACTCCGTGGTGTATTTCACTGAAGACGCTCCACAGATTCCTGCAACGAACCCTCAGCCTCTGAAACTGAGACGCATCCTGAACCTGAGTCCCTTCACCGTCACCGATCACACGCCCATGGAGACGGTGGTGGACATCTTCCGCAAGCTGGGCCTCCGCCAGTGTCTGGTCACACGCAGCGGGTAAGAACTACTGCTTTTAGCCCACTAATAATCAGTGTTGGGCATGTTACTTAAAAAAAAAAAGTAATTAGTTATAGTTACTAGCTACTTCTCACAAATAGATTATAAAAGTAACTAATTACCAGGGGAAAGTAACTATTGCATTACTTTTAAAAATGTTAAAATAGGTCTATGTCAAATAACTTGGATGCACCCAATATTAAATATGTTAAATTAATGAATAAATTATTATTATAAAATATCGTAATCTTGCTGTGGGACAATGTCAGAGACACCTAAAAACTTCAATATATTATTTAAAATATTACCATTACTATAGTAGAACAATAAAACAATTTATGTTTAGGTTTGGAACTTTTAATATTTAATATTGCACAGACCACAACTGGGCAACAAATAAGTCTAAAAATAAATAATGTTTAAATGTAGCAAAAATGACTAAATAATAATAATAAAAAATATACATGACTCTTTGTAGTGAAAATTAAAATGATAAATAGTTAACGAGAAGTGCTTGCAGAACCCGAATTCCCAGAACGTTCCCTGCAGGTTATTTTTTAGATTTTATTCGTATAATCATATAAATTAATTAAAACGTTGCAGATGATACCAATAGGCTACAGAGATTATTCTAATGCTGAAATTTGGCATTTATTTCTAAACAAACTATATTATACTCGGACTCGCACTTGCGGACACGCTCGATCTCGCGCATTGCGGCGTTCGCTTCACTTTAATCCAGTCCGGCGCCTTATAAACACACACACACACACACCAGAGAAAAAAGGTCTTTCCAGGTCTACTTGGATGGAAACCACTTCAGTGAGCTCAATTAGGCTAACGCCACATTTTATTGTCAGTAACGGTAACGGTAATGGCGTTGTAACGGGGGAAACAGTAATTCATTTGATTACTCGTTACTGAGAAAGATAACGTCGTTTATTTATAACGCCGTTATTCCCATCACAGTTAATAATAAAAAACTGCATGTTAACTGTCATCTCCGTTTTTTTTAGAATAGACATGAAAATGCACATTTCGAACTTAAATGTTTTTAATTTAAGAATGCTCTGGAATATAAACGTGAGATTCATCTCGTTTTAAAGAAGACATTTGGCAGATTGTTGTAGAAGTGAAATAAGTTAAGAAAGTGAAACACAAAAAGTTCTAGAATTTTGAGTTTATGGAAACGTTACAATGTAAAAAAAAAAAATCATATTTTATAAAAAATATATATTTTTAAAACCTGGTCTACTCTAAAACTGCAGAAAAATCAAAGCCAAAAATATGAGCAAGTTGTGTTTCAAATTTTAGGTTGATATCTCAAACAAACGAGCTTTCAGCGAGAGAGTGTGTGTGTGCGCAGTACCGAACGCTTCCACTAGGGCACAACCAAACTCCATTACTGCCCATACAAGGGCGCCTCTACTGTATTTCCATGTGTTTTGAGTGATCTGAACCATTATTTCCACAATTTTCATACAAGTAGAGATCCTTTTCAGAAGTAGTATGGTAAGTTTGGCAGATTTTGATATGAATTCAACCTCTGAGAAACATACAAAGAACACGTAGCTCACGGCCACATCACAAATGGTGAATTTATGATTTTTTTCTTTATATTTAAAACATTTTCATGAATGGATGCTATCTTTGTCTTATTTTTCATCACCATTTCAAAATAAACGTCTGAACACGCCTTAGGAGTATGATAATATTCTTGTTGCAAATTGATAAATTACGGCTTTTTTCACTTTTTTACTGTACAAATAAAAGCAGCATTGGTGATCAAATTGGAAAAATCGTATCGACCTCAAACTTTTGAAAAGTACTGTGTATGTGTCATATAAATTATAAATGATGTTGGTCGGGTTCTTGGCTTCAAGCTGAAGGTTAAATCAGACAAACAGGCAAACTTAAAAGCATTAGCTGTGTCAAATCAGCCGATCAGAGATATGGTTAAAACCGTTGATGACTAAACTACTCTTTCTCTTACATCAGACGTTTGCTTGGAATCATTACTAAGAAGGATGTTCTGCGTCACATGGCACAAATGATGAACCAGGATCCTGAATCGATCATGTTCAACTAGCTGAACCTGATGAAGGTGAACCGTCACAATCCTGTAGGTACTAAACGCACTTGTTCATGTGGCCAAAACAGGATGGAGTGTAGATATGAGTGTTGGTTTCCTCTGTTGTTGTTTTGTTGATTTTTTTTACAGCTGCTTTTGCCATATTTATATTTAATGTGCATTACTTTAAGCCGATGATCAATCTGATGATTGATTTGCATTGAAAATACAAAGACATTATGAGTTTTTGAAGCAAAAGCTGCTATAAAGGACGTTAGAAGTGCAGATGAATCTCGTTTCACAGTTTTTGTGAGTTTATCATATAATAAGGTAACACTTTACAATAAGGTTCATTAGTTAACATTAGTAAATGCATTAACTAACATGAACTAACGATGAACAAGGCATTAGTTACAGTGTTTGTTAATGTTAGTTAATATAAATACAGCTGTTCATGTTAGTTCACAGTGCATTAACTAATGTTAACTAAAACAACCTTTGATATTAAGAAATGTAGGAATTAATATTAACTAAGATTAATAAACGCTGAAGAAGTATTGTTCATTCTTAGTACATGTTAACTAATGAACCTTATTGTAAAGTGTTACCAATAATATATCGCAATGCTAAAGGTCAAAATGGAAAAAATAATCCAGAACACTAACCGCTGTAATAACGATACTGAGCGTTTCTTCCAACACTAAGTTTATGTGTTTGTCATTATTTATTCATTCAATGTGAATGTTAGTTTTGATCAACAATGGTGATATTTTTTTTTTCTCTTGTATTGAAACATGAATATTGTCATTGTTAAAGATACACTGCATCTGTTACAGATATTAATGTCCAACTGCTACTCCAGTTAAGCACATAAAACTGAGGGTGTTATAATAAAACACATTATTGATAAATAGTATTGTCATTGCATTATTTTATTATACTCGTTTAATTATTTTATTTTTTAGTACAATGAAAACGATACATGACTCAAAGAAAACTTAAAAGACACAGCGATAATTTTATTATATATGAATTCTATAAAAACTATTTAAAAAAATTGAGAACTGTAGCACTATACATGAATGTGCATATATTTATGTATCCAATGAAAGTACCAAAAAATCAGAATATTATATTATATTATTATAAAAACAAGAGAATAATTCTTTTTACAGTAACATTTACAGGTCACAGTTTAATAGAAACAAACACACCGCATAAGAACAACACCAGGGTGAGTAAATAAATGATTAATTTTAATTTTAGGGTAAACTATCCCTTTGATGAAGATGATTAAATGCTATAAAAAATATATTGCTTATAGTTAATGTTAACTAAAGCATTAAATAATGGTAAAAAATGAGACCTTGTAAAGTGTTACCACAAAACTTCAAAATAAAATGAGAAAATGATACAGTATGCAATGATAAACATTTCAAAGAGTAGTATGCTACATTGTCATTGTGATCGGCGTCTAGTTTTCTGAAGTAAAATTGTAATACTCATCAAAAAACATGTTTATAATCCTGGTTCATATCGGCTCCAATTAATGTATCATGGTGGGAAATGTAAAGTTGAGTGGTCATACTCCATGCATACAGAAAACGGCACAATATCGGCGCACTGCAGAAACACTAGCATGTGTGTTAGTACGCTGAAGCTCTCGTCTCCTGGGGCCAGTTTCACAAAGATAGACTGACTATGGCTCAGATATAGTAGATATCTAAATCAGACCGTTGCACAAAGCACTGCAGACTGACTATCTTAAGTAGGACTACACTGCAATGCATTCTGGGTAAAATAAGACACTTTTCGAAACAAAAAACATGGCGGATAGAGTAAGTGCGTTCAACCGCGCGGTGCAGTTTACCCCAGCGGGACATATGTGTGTGTCGGAGGAGTGTAAGAGTCACAAGGACATTTTACTGGGAGATTTAGCGGAGAATGTAAAAACAAGAAGAAATGTTTAATTTGGACAAAGATTAACAGTTAATCCGACCGTTGAGCGGAGCGTTAATGATGTACAGAAAAGATACAAAAACGTAGTACAAGATGCCAAAAAATAAATATTTAAGAGGAAATATCCAAAAACGGATGGAGGACCCCAGAGGAACTTAGACACCACTGAAATGTTGATGAATATATACGGTAAGGGCCACTTTTCGGTAAGGGACACTTTTCTTTCTGCTGTTTGTAATGTAACTAATTGTTGCGGCTGGTTGCCAAGGTAACATTTATGCTGTTTGTAATGATTGTAACTGCTGGTTGCCACGGTAACAGAGTCTTACGGCGCCTTCACACTAGCCGTTGAAATCAGCTCCGATACGGCTCCGAAACGACCGTAACTCATTCATTTCCTATGGCGATTCGCAGACCGCAAGCGAATGGGTCCGAAACGCGTCCGACCGAGTGCGGTGCGAAGAAAATCGTGTCTTTTGGTCATCCGGATGCGTTCAAAAAATTTAACTCTCACGAAAAGCTACGGACCCAGATAGCAAACTGACATCGAAACGTTGATCTGACATTGATTTGCTCATCAAAACTAACGGAAAATCAACTTTGTTTCAACGTTATGACGGCAAACCAATTTTCGATTTTCATTTAGCTTTGAAGAATGCCGCGTCTGACATTGGTTCAACGTTAATTCGGTGAGCAAAACAATACCAGATCAACGTTGTTTCGATGTCATGAGAGACGTCGTTTCCACGTTGATTCAATGTCAGTTTGCTGTCTGGGTATGGTTACTATCCGACAGTTCCAGCGTAAGTTGAGCGTTGCTATGGTACTGATAAACAAACCTGAATTCTTAACTTAAAATATAAAATAAAATAAGAATTTATAAAATAAATAAGGATTTTATAACGATAAGTTGTCCTGTCATTTTTTTATTTTCATGGCTTTCTAACGTTATTAGGGCAGTTAATACAATTAAATTGTAGGCTGTTGAACTATTGACATTATACCACCACTATAGCAAATTTTTTAGCCGATCTGACATGCCAACAAGAAGTGATGTATTCTAATAACTATGAGCGCGGGGCTAGAATTACCAATATTTTAACTCTTTAATGTTTTTCAGTAAACGCTTGCTCTGTAAAATGTTGATTATAATTAACTATAGCAGAAAAAATATTTTATAATTATTAAATCAATATTTATACTACTATGTTTTTATTTGAGATGTATTGAGGGTCATTTGTTTTGTGTAGATATATTCATGCATGCATTACATTTATTAAAATCATTAATTTTACCATTGTGAATATCCGAGGGTAACGGTTGCTTCACGACCAATTTCAAAGTTCCGTGCGACTGACACTAGGGGGCGAAATGCGAATGTCGTGTGCAGTGGAAAGGCGGCTTTATGGTGCATTCACACCGGACGCGAATAGCGCGTCAGACGTGAAAGATTTCAATGTTAAAGGGATACTCCACTTCTTTTGGAAATAGGCTGATTTTACCACTCCCCCAGAGTTAAACGAACCGTTTTCGAATCCATTCAGCCGATTTTCGGATATCTAGAAGAATATCAGTAACCATACAGTTTCTGGTCTCATTGACTTCCATAGTATATTTTTTTTCCTACTATGGACGTCAATGAGACCAGAAATTGTCTGGTTACTGATATTCTTCTAAATATCAGAAAATCGTCTGAATGGATTCGAAAACGGTAAAACACAACTGTTTAACTCTGGGGGAGTGGTAAAATGAGCCTATTTCCAAAAAAAGTGGAGTATCCCTTTAAGTCAATGCAAAGACGCGTTACGCGCGTAAATTCCGCTTCAAACTTTTGTTTTTACGCGCGTCAGTTTCACTCCTGACGCACAAATTAACACAAAGTGGTGAAGCGTCAAACTAGACGCGATAGGTGTGAATTTGACACGCTATTCGCGTCCGGTGTGAAGGCGCCGTTAGACCTAAGTTAGCCTAAGGGGTCTAAATTAAGTCAGTCTTTATTTTTGCGTAACTTGCATTAGACTAGTCTATGAGCTAATTTTAGACTTGTCTAACGCTGTAGACCGAACTAAAACAGCTTTGTGAAACCGGCCCCGCTCTAACTCAGGGGAACCGAGACTATCGTCGGCAGAGGGCCGATCGGAGGAGGTCTGTATTTCTCCAAACGCATTAACCTGCGGAGAATATCGTCCCGATCTGTCGGCCAGCTGTAGATGTGTGTATTCTGCAGCCAGGTGGGAACGTGACTCTGAGGACGAGAAGACAAAAGGTCCTGAGAAACCTCGCTTTGCTTGCAAATTGAAGCTGAAATGATATTGACGTCTAAGAGTACAAAACCCGTGCGGGACTAGATTAACCGGTTCAGAGCATGACAAGCTAACAAACATGCTTTGATTTGTTGAAATGCTTCGGGGAAAGTTGCAACTTCACAAACCTTTTTGGCCCCTGGGAATAGAATAGGAATGAACCTGTAGTTCCTGCAGCCGTTCTGAATGAATTCACTCTGCAGCTGATGGAGGGAATCACACACACACACACACATCAGCACACAGTAGTTTTAGTATAGTGTGTGTTTGACAGACGGAAGCAGAGCAACACACTCCCTTCACCAAACCCTCGCAGTTATGTTGTCAGGCTTGTTTTGGCTGAGGCAGCGTCACATGTTCATGCAGACCCACAATGCATTGTAATGTCTAATCAAAATATCACATTGCATGCTCAAATTAAACTCCACTGGAATCAGCAAAATTATTATTATTAGTATTATTTTGACGCATTCAATGCTTGTGTGCTCAATGTCAATATTAATAAAACTTATTATAACACTGCATGTTCAGGTTAAACTCGCAATCTACGGGAATCAGCTTTTATTTTTCGCAGGTTGTGAAGCAGAGCTTATATTTTTTTGTACGTGAGCGTTATTTTCTGACCTGTTTGTGGATGTACACAGTGTTTGACGTTCTCTCGTCACTGTCCATATTGATTTTAATGCCTGATATTGTCTCGTAATACCTCAAGCTGATGATGATGATGATTAGGTAATCTTTCTGCAGAGAGAGAGTGAGAGAGACCGTAATTGTAGGTGTATAGATGACGCCACTGATGATGTCACTTCCTGTGTCTGTATATTTACCTCATTGAGATATCTCTCCATGCAGTCAATCTTACTAATGCTGTTCAGCTGTTGCTCGAAAACATCAATCTGTGTGCACAAAGACTCGAGAATCAATCCAAACCCACTTCAGCTAAGTCTAGATTCATCAGAAAATATTTTTTTTTAAAAGATTAATCGCTGTACATGCGTGTCAAAGCCGTTGTTCCTGAGCAAAGCCACAAACTTAATGATCTCCTTCAGGTGTTCTTCACTGTCAGCCTCGTATGTGACAAAAACTTTCCCTGAGTGGGGAAAAATACGCGACACGCGTGAAAGAGCGAAACACAGGAGCACACGAGCTGATTTGAGGCTTCAGCATATGAACCGTGCTGTATTTGACTTATTCTAGGTCATTTTGTTGTGCTGATGTGGAAGACAGGAAGTAGTACTCACTCTGTTCCTGTGACAGGTGTGTGATACACTGACTGGGGTTCAGAGATGCATGACCACTGAAGACACACACATACAGAAGTTACAGCTTACTCGATTGACATGAGTGTAAACTTGTACAATTTACAAGATTTTTTTTTTAATGAATGACACTTTCTTCATTATTTGTTTCAACAAACGGAATACAAACCTTTATCTCACAATTGTGAATTTATATCTCATAATTCTAAGAAAAAAGCCAGAATTGCGGTTCTCAGAGCCAATTTCAGTACCATAGCAAAAACTGTTGGAACTGTATTTGAAAATAAAAATATTAATTAGATTAAAGTTTTTTATTTAATTATCTGATTGGCCACTGCGTTCACACACTCAACAGATATGCCTCTGATTGGCCACTGCGTCCACACACTCAACAGATACGCCTCTGATTGGCCACTGCGTTCACACACTCAACAGATACGCCTCTGATTGGCCACTGCGCTCACACACTCAACAGATACGCCTCTGATTGGCCACTGCGCTCACACACTCAACAGATACTTTTTGATTGGCCACTGCGCTCACACACTCAACAGATACGCTTGTGATTGGCCACTGCGTCCACACACTCAACAGATACGCCTGTGATTGGCCACTGCGCTCACACACTCAACAGATACGCCTCTGATTGGCCACTGCGTTCACACACTCAACAGATACGCCTCTGATTGGCCACTGCATTCACGCACTCAACAGATACGTCTCTGATTGGCCACTGCGTTCAAACACTCAACAGATACGCCTCTGATTGGCCACTGCGTTCAAACACTCAACAGATACGCCTCTGATTGGCCACTGCGTTCACACACGCAACAGATACGCCTGTGATTGGCCACTGCGTTCAAACACTCAACAGATACGCCTCTGATTGGCCACTGCGTTCACACACGCAACAGATACGCCTGTGATTGGCCACTGCGTTCACACACGCAACAGATACGCCTCTGATTGGCCACTGCGTTCACACACGCAACAGATACGCCTGTGATTGGCCACTGCGTTCACACACTCAACAGATACGCCTCTGATTGGCTACAATGATCAACACTTTAAAAACACGTTGTAAATAGAAACCGTTGACGCTCTTCACATTCACACAGAAAGCGCTTTTCCATTTCAATGCACTACTTTTCCTCTTTTTTCCACGTAAATACGCTAGTTAGATGTCTTTAACCGTTGCGGACGGTCTCGCATCTTTTGTAGCATCTTTCACACGACACAGCGTTCTAACACACGGCGCTAAAGTTTAAACTTAAATTAAAAATTTTTTTTTAACAAATATCGGGCCGTACACACAGAAGCTTTTGAAAGCAGTGTTTATCAGCGGGGAACAAACATACCCAGTAAACAACTACAGAAATGCTGTATCGTCACATATTTGAAATTTCAGTACCGAAGTACAGGCACTTTTGACAACCCTAATATATAAACTCTGAATTCTTGCAGTTCCATTAACTTGCCATTGTGTCTTTCTGAGATAAACTCGCCATTGCAAGAATTGCAAATTAATTGCGAATGAATTCTGATTTGAAAGCAATTTCTTTTCTTATGACTGGACAATATGTGTTCAGTTGTAATATGTGCAGGTAAAAGGACTCACTTTTCAGAATATCCCCTTTGTGTATCCACTTGTCTGTACTGTGTCAGACCTGTAAAATAAAGCAAACTAAAATGTAGACACTCATATAACAGTGATGCTAAGAGTCCATGGATGAATGAATGTGTACAGTCTGTCATTTACTCACTGACCTACTTATTACGCTGTTTTTGTACATAAACGCTTGTGTTCAATTCAAAATTATTGCATTTAGATGCCTTGTGTCAGTTTTGATAGTGACACATGAACAAATGCAACATGGCAAGTTCTCAAACTCAACTGCATTAACATTTTGTCCCTTTTTGTGCACTTTGAACAGCTTGTACTTTCGGTTTATGGCCGCTTTTGTTTTAAAGAAGAAAGAAAGACATAGTTTTGGGAAAACATAGAGGTGAGTATGATGGATGGAACACATTTCTTTCTATTTCTCTCAATTAGAACAAACACATTTTACAACTTGCTTTAGTAATCTATAGTTTTTGCATCTGGAGAACCTATATTTTCAATTAGGCCAGATTTTAACCTCCAAAGAACCATATGCTAACTCAAGAACCCTATAAAAACAACAAATAAAGCATCTTTAATTAACAAAGTGCTGTGTTTTAAATCTTTAATTTGAGGTATACTTCCATTCAAAAGCTTGGGGTGTGTAATATATAATAGTCTCTTCTGCTCTCCAAGTCTCCATTTATTTGACCAAAAATACCGTAAAAACAGTGAAATATTATTATAATTTACAACAGCTGTTTTCTAATTGAATATAAAGGTAAGTGTAATTTATTCCAGTGATCAAAGCTGAATTTTTTAGCATCATTACTCCACTGAGAAATCACTCTAATATGATGATTTGATGCTCAAGACACATTTATTTTTAAGATTGTTTGATGAATAGAAAGTTCAAAAGTACAGAATTTTGAAATGGAAAAATTTGTCATTGCACTTCATTGTGACAGTGTAATTAAATACTGAGTAATATACTATAATAATACAAGGATTTGATTGATGGTTATTTGCATGTAATTATGCATGCAACATGTATGCGTAATTTACTGTTATTACTATGGTAAGTACATGCAACATGTAACATTTTTGTTGCATTATAATTGTCTTTACTGTCATAATGCATCCTTGCTGAATAAGAGCAACCCTAAACTTCGGAAGATTATCAAAAGTTTCTCCTGTAACGCACCTGAGGGTCTGAAGGGCAGCGGATGTCCCGGTCTGTAGCCGCAGTGATGATGAACGGGGGTCATGTGACGTGGAGGACCACAGCACTGCATGTGAGCCCCGGGGTACGAGGGCGAGGGATAGTGGTGTGTGTTCACAGACGGAGGAAACGAATGCAAAGATCCTGGATGCTCTAGACTCGGGCTACAGCTGCCTGGAAGAGAGTGAGGCCTGCTGGGAAAAAACGAGCTGCTCTCTGAGAGTGTGTGATAGATCGCAGAGGGAAGACAGGAGGGAAGACTGTGAGGAGAACCCGAGGACAACCAGCCCTTGTGGTCGTCCCAGCTGGGGAAGGGCGTCTGATCGACGTACGCTGAAGACTGAGGGGAACTCTGGGGAATAATCGGCATGGTTGTGGAACGGTTACTGGTGACGTCTGACTCAAAGTCTTCACTCGTGGTTTCGTCATTCTCCTCTGGACAGTTTAGAGACCAGTACTGATGGGCCATGTGGGTCAGCTATCTGTATAAAAGATGAGAAATAGCACACTCATTTTTTCTGAAACTTCAGGAACTTGGTTTTACGTCTCATCTGTGCTATTTACAGTATAGTGTCCTTATCGTCTCTCACACTGGGTTGTTGTAGCGTGCTTTCACACTAGGACTTTAGGAGTTTGGTTCGTTTGGATTATGTGAACGCTGTTTTCCGACCTCAGGTTAGGCAAACAACAAGGAATGCAAACTATAAACCTAAAAAAATTGAGCATGTGGAGAAAAGTACAGTTGACATAACAAGTGCTACTCATACAATATGGGGCTGCAGTTATGTGTTCAGTCAGGAGCGCATGTTTGCACATGCATGAAGAGTAAATCTTCACAGACTGGCAGAAAACAAGATGACTTCTGAAAGCTGTCAGTGATCAGCTATGGCGGCGTAAGAAAGAGGTCAGAACTGTTTTCTACCGGGGAAAAATAGGCCTTAGTGTAACATCCACCCATGCAGCGTCCCTAAATAGGACACACTGCATTATGACTCTTTATCTGTGTGTGCCAAGATTGTGCAGCTCATGCAAAACTGCAGACCACAAGACGGAGAGATTTTGCCATGCAAGCAGTTACACAAAACATCAACCGTTACACAACATCGATCATGATTCTGTCTTACAAAGCGTGACGAATGTAGTGAAGTGGTGGACATGGTTCATAAGTTTTCAGTGCAAAGCAAAGTCAATGAAAATGAGGCAACATTAAGAAGAAATTCGTCCGGAAGAGTCAGATTGATAAAGAAAATCTGAGTAAATACTCGTGCTTTATCACTGATAATCTGATTCAAATGTTTCCAGACAGTTGGCAAATAAACCAAGAGAAAAAATAAATATATATATATAGTGTTGAGTAAGTTACTCTAAAAAAAGGATTAATTACTAGCTACTAAACAGTGTAATTAGATGACTGTACTACTACTCTCTCTAAAAATGATTGCATTAGGCTACTTTCTAAATCACATATCAACCTCGACCAGTTGAACAATACAAGGATAGATAGTCATGAAACAGGTTTTTTAATTATTTCAAATAAACAATATGTAATTGCATAACTTATTCTTGAGCTGATGTGTAAAGGGAGGAGGTGACATTAAAAACATACATAACATTACATTTGATGTACTGAACTGTAATGAAATCACAGAAAAATCATTGTAATCCCTTACTTTACTTTTTCAAGGGAATATATTTGGTATGACAAAATAATATTTTTAAAAGTATGATCGATATTTAGTATATAGGATACTATGTTCTACATTCTGATGATTTGTACATATGAAACATTTTTTTTACATAAAAATATGCCGTAAAATAATTATGAAATTAGTTATGTGACTTTTATTATTTATGAAACTTGAGAGAAACTCACCTGAGCGCGAGCAGGAGTCACAGTCACTTCAGGAAGTCAGACAGTTTCATTTGACATTTCAGTTCTTGTTTTCTCCCTTTTGACAACGATTTAGACAGAATACAACACATATTTTGATAATAACTTAAAATGTCAGCATTCAATGCCAAGCGACATGTTCTCAAAGAGCGTTTGGATTCGTGTGTCGTCGGAGGAAGAAAATGATGGGAGGAGTAAAATAACGCGTGAATGATGGACAGCTCTTGTTGAGCACCAAATATAACAGATATAAAACTTTATATTTGTCAATCTTCATTATTTTTACTTGATGTTGCTGAAAATAAGTTTTAACAAGCTTTTGGGAAGTCTGCATGCATTTCAGAATTTATTTCAATAATGAAGGCGCAAGGAGTATGGCAAGCCGATTTAACATTTATTCATTCCTAACAAAGACAATTTTTGATGTCAGGAATTACATTTCCACTAGTAAAAATGTTGATATCAACAATGACGTCATCACTTACAGATAGCCTATATGAATTGTTGATATCAAGAATTAAATTTCGACTAGTAAAAACTATAATTCTTGATATCTGTAATTGTATTTTCACTAAATGTCACCCCAGACTGCCATTCGTATTCAGTTGTTGATGTCAAGAACTTATTTCTTAATTCTTACTAGTTGAGATTCTAATTTCACACATCAGAATTATTACTGGTAAAATATAATATTCATAAATATAAATGATATAAATAAAAACAAGTAAATTCCTGATTTCAAGAACTCAATTTACACTATAGTTGATGTTAATTCTTGATAAATGTATTTCAACATGTTGCATTTGTTATTTCTGATATCTGTAAATGTATTTCTGATATTAGGAGAGTAATTTCAGATGTCTAAATGCTTTTCTTACTGGTAACAATCTCATTACAGATATCAGAAATTAACATCGTCACTAGTGACGATCGAATTATTGATATAAAAATGAAAAGTTTTACTAGTAGCAATTCAATTGTTGATATCAGGAACAGACATTGACACTATTAACTGCGCAATCATGTTGAACTGTACTTCTGATATGTGGAATTGGATTTTCAACTAGTAAGAAATCAATTCCTGATATCAAGAATTGATTTGAGATTTAAAGTCCCCGTGAAATCAAAATTGAACCTATTTACTTTGTTAGCGCATATTACTAGTCTTGTGGTGAACAATTAATCCGTGCAAGTAAAAATATATTTAAAAAATGTTTTACCTTCGTAATCTTTAATCAAAATCTGAAAAGTTACTTCCGGTCTGGAACGGTTTCTTTTTCTGATGACGTAGGTTTCACAACTTGGGTGGGGAAACGCTTAACCACTCCCCTTAAACCGTTAGTTTGCTATGAGCGAGAGATGGAGAGGAGGAGCGCTAGAGTAAAACCCTGCCCTCTGTTCAATATTCCGTTTCACTTGGAAATACGTCACAGCACTGGAGAAAAATCTTTTGCAACTTCCGGTTCACGGGGACTTTAACTAGTGAAAATACAATTACAGATATAAAAGATTTATCATTTTTACTAGTTTAAATTCTTGATATCAAGAATTCGTGTTTCTGAGAGTGATGAAGTCATTGTTAATATCAAGAATTAACGTTTTTACTAGTATAAATCTAATTCCTGATATCAGGAATTGGCATTTCAACTAGTGAAAATGTAATTGTTGATATCAAGTTCGTATCCTGCGAATGAATAAATGTTAAAACGGCTTGCCATACTGGCCAATTTTTGAGTTCATCAGACAGCAGATGGCGTTCTATCTCGGCTGAATCTGGCGCATGCGCAGTGTCATCTTGATGTTTGAAGCCGCACAATGGGCGGAGATTTCTGCTGTTTCCTTCCAAATATCAACTGATGATCAACCCACCGCTAACGGTTCCCATGTAGAGGGTTTAGAGCGAGATATGCCAGGTACGTCCGTTATCAAACGACCTTTTTACAGCCTTTATCACTAGTTTCGTTCTGACTCAGCATGGGCTTTGGATGCATTATCAGAGAAAGTAGTTTATGCATACAGTAATATTCAACAGCATATGACACAGTGTATACATCTTACTGTCATGCATGCATGCAAAATAAACATTAACGTGAGCTGTACTGTGACATTGTAGTTGCATCTTCTTGTTTCATTTCCATCTCGATCATTGTTTGCATTCATTTAGTCATTAGTCATTCTGTACACTCAGTTGGGTTGGTCTTCCTTTTGCATTTTAAAAAGTCACCCCCAAACCTTTTACAGTACAATTACACTCTTTTATCCTAGTATATAGTTTAATTATGAGTTGATGCCATGTGGAAGAATCCACGTGCTAGAAGGGAATTAGGAAGTATAATTTAAACGAGTGAAATTGTGTGTCACATTTAGGCTATGTGTTACTTAATAAAAAATACCATGGGGAAAACCAAGGTACTTTTTTGTTAGTCATGCAAAATGTGGTATCGTATCTTTTTTCCTCAGTAAAATATCTAAACATCATTAAAATCAAACGTTTTCTTCCGGATCTCATTTAACACAAACAAGTGAAAAATGTACAAACAAGACAAATGACACTTGCATTATATAGCTACTTATATATGCTGTATACTATATATATACTAATATTTGTAACATGTATTAATATTACTCGGTTTTGCTTGGCATTTTATTTGAATCATGTTTAAGCAGGTTAAATAAATCAGTTAAGAATATTTTCAGCATGCACTTGTTATATTTTGTGTGTAAAAAAAAATGCACGTTAAGTTTTTTTATATTTTAAAATACGTAAGGTCGCGCGCGTGTTGTAAACATTGTATTTTTGGGCCTCGTGCACTAATAACACAACCAACATTCTTCATCGGCGTTACCAAGCAACGACATCCAGACGCTTGCTAGCGTCGCTAATGTTTTATCCGTGTGTTTTGATCGTATTTTTTAGCGCGTAATCCTCGTTGAGTTCTCCCTGAAAGGCCCGGGGTTTGTTTAGCATCTAAGTGTCATGCAGCCCGTCCTGTTTATACTGAGATCTGTTAGCCAGACAGCTGCTAAACAACTGCTCGGTGAAATTAAACACTGCTAAAGTTAGGTTAGCAATCACAACAGCTGCTTCATTAATGCTTAATGGTGAACTGTGACTGCTAATGTCTTCAAATATAGGGTACATGTATGTTCTCACGTGACACATGATGCATGTGACATCATCTTTACCATTTGAATCACTTACAAGAAATTACCATGGGAATACCATAAAATCATCACCACACCATAAAATGTCATAAATATCAAGGTATTTGAATATGGTAATTATTACATTACATTTATTATATATAAAAATATTACTGCCACACTGTACTTTGTGTTATTTGAAAATTCAAAGTAATACTGTGCGTTTACATATGGTTGATCATTGTTTTTACCATAGGACAAATAAAAGAGAAGTTGAGCCTATAATAGGGATGATAACAAATATGTTTTTTTGAGAGGGGGAGACTATAAGTCGCATTTTATTAAGCATTATAAACACAGGGTGTTTTAGTTCCTCTCTCCCCACAACAAATCCTTTTAGTTTAGTGAGAATCAGAACAGAACAATAATGAAAATAAAAGTAGCTTGTTTCCTAGAACCTTCTTTTTTTAAGGTGTGTTTTTGTGACATCACCGACCCTACAATTTACATAAGCCCCGCCCCTGAGAACACTCAGTCCATGTTGATGAGAGGAAGACCTGTTGTAGTCCAGTCAGCTCGAACTGTATCATCCGTCTTTTCACATGCAATAGAAAGTCACTCTGTGTACATCACACAACAGTTCCCATATGAGCGATTTAGATTATCCTGAGAGAATATGCTAATTGAAGATAGTTAAGCAACATAAATTCGTCAACTAACCATTCAGAGACTTCTTATTCTCTCCATCTTTGACTGACTCTGTTTTCACATTAAAGGCAGAACAGTTTCTGTAATTTTAGCGTGTGTCTGCCTGATCGCAGCTGCTAACACATGCGAGCTCTTGAAACCCCGCCCTCTGCAGCAGCTCATTTGCATTTAAAGGGCCACACACAAAACAATGCGTTTTTGCAAACCCTCAAAAAGTGACAACTTTAACATGCTATATAAAAATATCTGTGGGGTATATTGAGCTAAAACTTCACACACACACACTCTGGGGACATCAGAGATTTATTTTTACATCTTATGAAAATGGCATTTTACCACCCCTTTAAAATAAAGTGTAGCCATTTATTCTTACATATTCGTACATTCATACATCTTTATCATAAAAAAACTGTATTATAAACACGCTTATAATCAGTATTAAGTTTTTAATTTATAAAGATAATCCGAGCACATCAACCATCATGTAAGATATTTTGTCTATTTATATGTAAGATTGATGGGTTTAAAGTGATCATTCAGTTTATGGCAGAGACTTTTTATATTACTTGACCTGTGAATAAATAATTGTTTTAATTTGCATTGCAGAACTTGAACCTGAGACGTGGAACTGGACTTCGTTACCGTGATGGACTGGCCGTTTGACAAGGTTTCGCACCAGCAGTGTTTGATCCGTCGGTTTTAATATCAACACATGTTGCACCGGTGCCGTCCACACACCCGCATTCGCACGTCCTGCGCCCTCTCGGATTCGGTCTTCGGATTGACAAGGTCACAGGTTGTTTTCTGGCCAGTATTTGAGTTTTTATGTGTTGTCTTCCTGAGCCGTGGTCAGTCTTGACGAAGTCATGGAGCCCAACATGGAGTACATAGTGGCGCAGGTCACGCAGAAAGAGGTTGGACGTCGGTTTCAAGTTGGACCGGAAATCATAGACTACATTCTGGACAGACAGAAGTCACATGACCTGGAAAATGATCAGACCATGCTGGACCGGATGATGGACAGTCTGGCAACCTCATGGGTCAATGCAAGCAATTTCAAGGTGAGAGAGTTTGGATATATCCCTATCTCTCATATCTATCTGAACTTCTATCTCTATTCAGTGTGGCTGCGGGTCCTTAAAAAGTCTTAAAGTTTTCCTAAAAAAGGCCTTAAAAAGTATTAAAGTGTCTGAGATTCAGATTCAATGGGTCTTAAAGAAGTAATTCATCCAAGATGTCCATGTCTTTCTTTCTTCAGTCAAAAAGAAATGAAGGTTTTTGATGAAAACATTCCATATAATGGACTTCAATGGGGTCCAAACGGTTCAAGACAGTCCAAAAGACAGTTTCAGTGCAAACTGCAAACTGCTCAAAGGGCTTTAAACGATTCCAGACAACGAATAAGGGTCTGAACAAGCGAAACGATCGCTCATTTAAATAAAAAAAAGTTTAAGTTTTATAAGCTCAAATGGTCGCCTTCCTCTGTTCTGATGCATGTTGAAAATCGTCTCTTTTCGTGAAAATTTAATTTGTGAAATTAGTTTTCTATTTATTTGATCAATGATGTTATGGTTTTAATGGTGCTATATAAATAAACCAAACTTAAAACTTGAATCTGAATCTGCTGAAAGCATTTTGACAATTCACTAAACATATACATGTTTTATACGTGTGTTTTTATACATGTTTTATATGTGTGCACGACTATGATATAGTTGTTGCATTGGAGTTGCATAGCATCGCTGCTTAATGTTGTAGCAGTGGAAATGATTGCTGAGGATGATAAAGGCATTTGTTATCATTTCAGGAAGGGCGACTCACTCCCGTTCTCACCAGTTCAGCGGGACTGTGCTTGAGTTTGTCTTTTCTGAAGCTTGAGTTTGAGTGGAAACTCTGGTTTATAATTTCACAGGACTGCATTTTTAGATGGCTGGCAGTGTGTATTAAATGAGAAATGTGGTTTATGCTTATTTTGGCATTGAATTCTTGTTTCTTTTAATGTGTCTGATTTTTCACTGATTTATATTCTGATGGTTGATGCTTTACCCTGACAACAATCTTTTGTTGCAGAAAATCACTTCATATCAAACACATTGACCATAAATAGGTTATCAAAAATGTTTGAATTAACAAGTAATATTATTGTAAATATGAGAACCAGGTTAAACATGTCTGATAGTCTGTTAATCAAAATTATCATTCAAAGCCCGAAACAAACACAGAACTATTTTTATTAATTAATTTCAGTTCTGAATGAAATATAAGTTTGTTTATCATTTTAGATAAAGCCTGTTATTTTCCACTGACATTATGTGATCGCCAAAAAATTTCACACAAAAAATAATAATAATATACTAATACTAATAATAATATAAATGACTAAATAAAAACTAAATAATGTACTATTACCATGGTAATATATCACTGTAAAATAAATAAAAGGAGTATATAAGAAAAATAGTATAATAATTAAATTTTACATTGCAAGTGTACAATTACAATACTAATATTTATAGCTGTCTTATTTTCCTTTCAAACGTTAAACCATTAAACCTTCATTTTGACGGAAAAACACATGCGTGTTAATGAAGGTTAGTGCTGTACGACTTAATATGAAATATATAGGAATTTTCTGATCAAAATTGTCATTGCGATTGAAAATGCAATAAAAATGGAAGATGTTCTGTGTTTGTAGGGCTGCGCAATTTGACCAAAATTTTGAGTTAAAAATACCAATTTGGCTATAACAAATAATACATATTTTAGTGATGGGCGACGATTAATCGCATCCAAAATAAAGCTTTGTGTTTAGTGTATGTATAAATGCACACACTCACACATGCATGTATATATTTAAGAAAAATGTGTTATTTATATATAAAATATTAATATTTATATATAATATAAATTATGCATAAATATACATACAATATGTACATGCACATATTTCTTAAATATATATACATATATGCATGTGTGTGTATTTATATATACAAAATAATTATGTCATAATTAAGAAGTACACACACATGTATTATGTAAACGCGATTAATCGTTGCCCTGCACTAAATTACATTTTATAGAATAATAATAATATTTTATTTTTACATTGACAGTGTAGAATTACAATAATATGTGTGTCTGTCTTAATTTCTCCTCATTAAACTTTTATTTTGACAGAAAACTGCAGTCTCTTTTGTTGATAAGCGCTTCTCACATTACTAAACTCTCGTCCTACACTGAGAGAGATCATGTATCTGCGTGGGAATAGTGATGATGATTCAGCCTGAGATTATTAAAATAGCTCACCGACTGTGTGAAGAGCGCAGTGTTTGCAGCCTGATGGTTGTCTAATGGTTTTGTCAGTTGACGAACTGGTGGAGATCTATCATTTGTTTATTTGATTAAACAGCCAATGGCGTGAGATTGGGGGCGGAGCTTTCTGTTTTCTTTTGTTTCTTTGTATCTTTTTGACCAATGACAGATGGCAGGAGTGCTTGAAGAGTGTTTTAAAGTGAAACTGTGTTAAGTTGGTCAAGATGAGGATGATTTTCTCATTTGTGTGTAAACTGTTGTGTCACTCCCGATGGCTTAGGTCTCAGTGGGGATGCAAGAGTGGAAAAATTGTACAAAAGTGACGTGAATCCGGTCGTTGTGGTTTTAGTACTCTCCTGTACTCCAGCTGGTGTGTCTTTGATCTACAGATGCATAAAGTTCATAAAACACATGCAGAGTCGATGCATCTTTTTAATTTTGCAGCTCAAGTTTCTGTTCTACAGAAGAAAGAAATGCAACGTGAGGTCGTTTTTGGGTGAACTAGCCTATCTCTTTAATGCACATATTGAAATCCATCCCACGGATTTCACTCGCAGTCATCAGAAGATGTGGCTACAGTGAATGTAGTTCAGCATGAGTGATGAGGTTGTAATAGCTGTACTGATGTTACTGTAATGACACTCTCAGAGACATTTAGGGAATAAAAGACATTTTAATTAGATAAATCGAATCGATAATCAGTCTTTAGTTTGATAGATCTGTGATGAAGTTTAACATTGTGCAATAGTTAACGTGCATGTGTTCATCGCACCTCTGGACTCCTTTAGCAAGCGTTTAACGGCTCACGAACGCCTGAGTCTCCTCAGCCAATCAGAGCGCTCGTCCCACAGCTGGCCTGGAAACCCAGCCGAGAGTAATCACCCCACTCTCCGTAATGAGGACAGCGAGGGGTCCCACTGCAACACGGGCCATCTTATTTTACCTCACACATGCTCAAAGTCACAGTTAGGACGAATGTGATGATGGAATAAACATTCTAATGTTGTAATAAAGCCATGTGGTTATATAAATGTGGCATGTAATCTGTAGAAAGCATGCATCTGGTTCATGCAACCCGATATATAGCAGTGTTTCCTACAGGATTTTGTGAGACTATGTGGATGGACTTTTGTTCCTCTTGTGGGGTCTGGGGACATGAAACCCAAATAAAAAGATCAAATTGCGCAATTACCTTTTCTTTTCTTTTCTGTTTTTATTTAATGACGGAAACAAACTTCCGAATATAAGAGATCAACCGCTGAGTTTTTATTTTTACGGAAAATGCAGTTGAGCTTTTGTTTTGATGAAATTGTGATGGAAACTTTGGTTGAGCTTTTATATTGACACAAACTGCAGTTGAGCCTTTATTTTGAAGGAATTTCGATGGAAACTGCAGTTGAGCCTTTATTTTGAAGGAATTTCGATGGAAACTGCAGTTGAGCTTTTATTTCGAATGAATTTTGATGGAAACTGCAGTTGAGCTTTTATTTTGAAGGATTTTTGTGTAAACTGCAGTTGAGCTTTTATTTTGAAGGAATTTTGATGGAACGGCAGTTGAGCTTTTATTTTGATGCAATTTTGAAGTTGAGCTTTTATTTTGAGAATGAATTTTGACGTAAACTAAACTGCAGTCGAGCTTTTATTTTGACGGAATTTTGACCCAAACTGCAGTCGAGGTTTTATTTTGGCGGGAAAACCCCTTTACAAACGCGTCTAACTTTGCTAATCTAGAGAAGTGCTGTAATCCACTTCCAAAAATGTTTGAAATTATGTAAATATGTAAATAATGCATAACTGGTGCCAGCTATAAGTTACCGAATACACGCTAAATTCAACACCTCTGACTCTGACGCCGAAAACACCGGATCGCAAGTGTCGCGCAAACATACATACTGTAAACTTAAAGTTACTTTATTTAAATCACAGTCTGTTGCCATTTAATATTGATTTTTAGTTCATTTACAGATACTTTACCAAAGTAATAACGTTAGCACATTTTATGTTATTATGAGAAGTTTATATATATATAATTTTATTTTTTTCCAGTTCATTATGAAACTGTTGGCGGCACAGATTAGCCTATAGCAGGCCGCTAGAGTTTCTAGATAATAGTCGCATATTATTATAATCTATGTGTAAAAACCGGTAAAAACACATAGATTCAAAGATTTTTAAAAAGAAACAAATTTATTCAAAATGTTTTGTATATATGTCAAAACTGTTGAATAAAACATGCAAACATTGCTGGTGAACAATGCAATGCAGATCATTGCTACAATCACAACATATTTTATTTTATTAATTACTGTAAGTTTGTTTTTAAATCATACATTTTCAAGACAATTTAATGCTGGGTGTTCTTCATGAATTATAGTATGTTTTAATAAAGATTGATACACATGTACGTGTCTATGTTATGCAGATATTCATAGTGAAATGTTAATTAAATCTATTTCAGTAAGTCTTTCTTTACAAATTGTACATTAATTGGGTTCCAAAAATTGCACCATAGCCTGAACTGGGAAGTTCAGGTGATGCGAGTTGTGTTGGTTAGGTGTTAGCAGGGCTGTTCTCACTACACGTTCATTGAACATCCCAATCCACCCCCAGACAAGGAAGGTTATCTCTAGTAGTGCAGCCAATGTGTTCCTTCAGTCCCGCTGCCGTTCACAGTGATGGTGACAGCGATGAACGACAAACACTGCTGTTCATGTGATATACTGTGCTTGTTTGATTCACAATGTTTTAATTGAAAGGATTCAGTGATTATTTACCACAAAAAACTCTTATTTTTGTGATTATCTGACATTAAAATGCAGTGCAGTTGGCATTACCCACAATCCTTTGCTCCTTTTAAATTTGCATACACTCTCTAACTTTCAAAAAAAGAGTCTCCGTGCGGTTTTGACATTAAAATGTTACTGAATTTAATCTTTAATGCAGGTTATTGATGTTTTTATTAAAATATCCTACTTTTATCTTATCTTATTTTTAGATTAGGTATTGTTTTGTCTTTTTTTAAGGTGGCTCTGCTGGGAATGGACATAGTTTCCGCTCTAGTGACGAGACTACAGGAACGCTTCAAAACGCAAATAGGAACAGGTGAATAATTTAATAATATGTCTTATATGCATTTTATCACTGATTTTCATACGTTTGTTGATTCTCAGAACAATGTAAATTCTAATAATCTCTTTATATATAAAGTGTTGTTTCTTCTTCTCTCAGTTCTGCCCAGTTTAATAGATCGTTTAGGTGATTCTAAGGACCAGGTTCGAGATCAAGCACAGTCACTTCTGTTAAAAATCATGGACCAAGCGGCCAATCCACAGGTGAAACGCTTTTGTCCTGCTTTAGAGTAAAACTATTTTTAAACTGTGGTTAAAACTGATAAAAGCCTTTTTTTTTTTTGCAGTATGTTTGGGACCGAATGCTGGGCGGTTTCAGACATAAAAACAACAGGACCAGAGAAGCTGTTTGCTTTTGCCTTATTTCCACTCTTAATGTGTATGCATCCATCAAATTTACAGTTTAGTTTCATTTAAAATTCTATTTTATTGTAAATGTCTTTTTCCTTTGTGCTGCAGATATGGAGCCCACGGCTTAACCCTTAGCAAGATTGTTCCTCACATTTGTCATTTGTTGGGAGACCCCACTAGTCAGGTGAGAGTGTTTTTCCTCACATCAGACTTTTATTCTGTATTTGGTATGGATTTTAGTCTGCTAGTCTATGGCTCCTCCTGCTGGTGATCACAGGGACTGCGACTACATGCTCATTTGATTATATAACATACTGAATGAATGGTTACCATTTTTACGTGAAAACCACAATGCAATGCTGTGCAATAATCAATTAATTAATTCAGAAAAACAAAGCAAAAATGTTTTTCCATGAAAAATTCTTGTAATTCTGAGATAATTAACTCGTTAATTCAGAAAAAAAGATTTTTTTCCTTCAAGTGAATGCAATACAAATTAGCCAAAAATACTGTTTTTAATCCATTGTCCCTGGACAGATCTTATTGTCTACCTAAAAGAAAAACACAATAAGAAAATTACAGTGAACAATACAAATATAGAAAGCAGACATAACTCTTCAAATCCTCTTGATAAATACAGTGTACAAGTTTGCTATAATACAGACATTATGTTAAAATATTAAAAAAAAAAATATTATTACTGTATTAATGCACACATTAAGCAGTACTTTTGAATATAGTGATAGGTATCAGTGTCCCTATGTGGTGTTTGTTTTTATTCTGTATTTTGCAAGAAAATGAATGAATAAATATGTTAAATAAATAAATAAATTCCCCTCAGGTTCGGGACGGTGCTATGAACTGCCTGGTGGAGATTTACAGACACGTGGGAGAAAGAGTGAGGATGGATCTGGGGAAAAAGGGACTGCCTCAGTCACGGTAATAAAAACACATCACAGTCAAAACTCACAATAATCAAATTATCAAAATGCAAGATAATCAAAATTACATATTTAAAAAAAAATCTTCTTCATGCCTTAAAATAGCTTGAATGTAACTCGACACCCTTAACTTAATTTAGTATACTTGGACTCATGAATATGCAAATTAGCTCCGCCTCCACTCACTCACAGCTGCTCGGATTACCTGATCACAAACACGACAGCAAGTGTAAATGTTAGTTTTAATGTAAATTCAGCTATTTATGTTTGAACACAACTGCCTTCGGAAAATCATAGAAAGTCAGTGGAGAAAAGCCACGCCCCCCTGTGACGGGATTGGTCACATGTTTGTGACAGTAGGAAACAGACGTTTTTAGAGATAAAATACCCAGCAATCCTGTTGACTGATGAATTTACACATGTTTTGTCTTAAAGCATATTAAAAACACCACATAGACATATAAACGACATTAAAAGCTGGATTATTATTAGATATATAGATATAATTATTTTTAAAATCACTGCATCTTTTCTTGACATCAACATTTTACAAAACATATTTTCTTCAATTTGATTTTTTTTTAAATGTATAAGAATTATTGATCCCGTTGTGATTTATTTTGGGATAACACATTTAATTTTTTTACAATAAACTAGTGACAATGTATATTTGTGTGTTGAATTATTCTGTTTAACCTTGTATTAAGCTCGTCTCCTGTGTGTTTTGTTCAGGTTGAATGTGATTTTCAGCCGGTTTGATGAAGTCCAGAGGTCTGGGAACATGATCCTGTCCACAGGTGAGTGAACCTGCTTTTGTTTGACGTGTTCGCAGTGATGTGTGTGTGTGTGTGTGTGTGAGCAGGAACAGATGCTGTCGGCTTTAAATGCGCGTTCAGGTGCTATATGAAGTTAACTGAGGTTTCTTCTATATGTGTGTTTGTGAATTGCTCTCTGGTGAGATTGTTCCTGTTGTTCAGCTATTGTTTCCTCGCTGCCCCAGTTTCATTGTGTGTGTGTGTTTTGTGACCCTAGTTTTGGTTTCGTTCGAGACGGTGGAATGTGGAAAGACTTTGTCCATCAGTATTTCACAGTTTACAAACAAGAATACATTGTTTACCCTTTCTACTTTGAATTATGCATATGAAAAAATAGGCAACACTTTACTTGAAGGGGTGTGTGCATAAGACTGACATGACACCTTCATATATTATGAATATGAAGGACGTTTTATGCATGTTTGTGACAACTGTCATTAAAGGAGTAGTTCACTTTTGAAAAAACACTTTTGCTGATAATTTACTCGCCCCCATGTCATCCAAGATGTCCATGTATTTCTTTCCTCAGTCGAAAAGAAATTAAGGTTTTTGATGAAAACATTACAGGATTTTTCTCCATATAATGGACTTCAATGGGGACCAAACGGTTCAAGGTCAAAATGAGAGTTTCAGTGCAGCTTGAAAAGGCTTTAAACCACACCAGACGGTGAATAAGGGTCTTATCATGCGAAACGATCGCTCATTTCAAAACTTATTCCAAAAATGTAACTTTTCTAAGGACAAATGCTAGGCTTGCTCTATTCTGTGAGGCATTTTTTGCCTCTATTTTTTGTCAAGTAATTTGAAAGTTGCATTCAAAAGGGAGGGCTAAGATAATACACTCAGCTGAAAATTGCATTTTTAAGTTCACTTATCTGTTCTGAAAATCCGTTCAAAAACGTGATGACGTCACATAATAGCAGAATGCTAGCTTGTTCCGGCCAACAACGGCCTAACCTATAAGAAATCAAAAGGACATAAGTACTCGTTCATTCGACTTTTGGCCTATAATCTATATTGAACCTGCGGAATCAACAATAAAATCTATGTTAATTTAACGACAAGCAGGTGAAAGAGACACATTTAGCCGTTTAGCCCCATAGACTCCCATTCATTCTGCTCTCGCCCGCGATCACCCCCAGTGGAATTCTAATGGAACTGCAACTAGGATGATACACAATGGGGCTAATAGGAAGTGCCAAGGCTCTCTGTTAGACGGGCTCTGCTCAAACGGCATTTGAGTGGTCGGTTTAAAGACATTTGAAGCTGCACTGAAACTCTCATTTGGATCTTGAACCGTTTGGTCCCCATTGAAGTCCATTATATGGAGAAAAATCGTGGAATATTTTCATCAAAAACCTTTATTTCTTTTTGACTGAAGAAAGAAAGACATGGACATCTTGGATGACATGGGGGCGAGTAAATTATCAGCAAAAGTGTTTCAAAAGTGAACTAATCCTTTAAGTGTCCTAAGCTCAATAATGACATTTTGAATGCAAATATGACTTTGTTTGAGATGACAACTTGACAAACCAATACATCATAACCTGTCAGTGTCTTTGTCATGACAACTTGACATAAAATGAAGATAAACTGTCATGTGGTTGGCTTTGATATTGGCTGTCATGATATTGGCACTCCATCACAGTCCTGTTATGCTCAGATAACTTAACACACTTTTCATTTTTGTGTGAACTATTGCTTTAAATGTGAGTGAGGTCAGGAGAGAGGGAGTCGCTGCAGATGCAGTGTGTGTGTGTGTTCAGTCACAAGACACATCAGAGCCATATTTCTTCAAAGCAAGCCTCCGTCATGACAGCAGGGGACGGTAAGATCTCATGAACATTACTGCGTTTAGTCCTAGTGTGTGTGTTAAAGATGTGTTAGGGTTTGTTTTTGTGTGATGATGTGATCTAATGCATGTAAGGATCTAGTGTTTCGTCTGATAGTCGCACTCGTTTCTATTCAGGTGTGAGTTTAGCATCTTCTGAATGTCTTGAGCTGGATGTTTCTTCAGCTGCGATCATGAGCGTGTTAATGCTGTTTAACGGCTCGTTTGCTGGTTCAGTTCACGTGTGTTTCACGTCTCGGGTATCTGAAGTGCTCTGAAGTATTCATGATCATGAACTCAATATTTGATAGTCCTCTGTTCACACAACTTCAGGGTCCTGGGATGTTTAGGGATTTTCTGATAGCGTTTGTTACTCTCACATTCAGGCTTTTCAGAGGAAAACGTTCCCGTTATCACCTCTGGCCTTGTTTACACATGTATTTATGTGACCACTTGTGATCAGATTTCTATCTTTATGGGGATGCTCTGTGATTTCATGATGAACTTAACATGCATTTTATAATGCACAAAATAAAAATGCAAAGCAAATCGTGCACAAATTTCATAATATACTGTGATTGCTTGTCAGGTCACATGCATTTCTGACCGCCTGTTGCATAACCCACTTACACTAGTATTACAAGTTAATCTCATTTTTTTTTCTTGAAGGTTGAACTTTTATTAAAGTCAGTTGTATAAAAAAAATCTAATTTTCGATCAAAAAGAACACTAATTTGAGCAAATTGAAGATTTTAGACCCTATTTAAACTTGTAACTAGATATTTTATACAGTACAGTTGGATTGCAATAGTTGTACCTCTCTCAGAAAATTTTAAAATGTTTTTTTAATCAAATTAATCCAAATGTAGTTTTAGAATTTTAAATCTTAAATATATTTAAAGTATCTATTATCAAATTTAATAACCCTTGATAATTACCCAATTAAATACCCAGTTTAATAATCTTGAAAAGCTAATCATCTCATTTTTTTTCTTGAAGGTTGAACTTTTTATTAAAGTCAGTTGTATAAAAAATCTAATTTTAGATAAAAAAGAAGACTAGACACATTCTTAACATCATTTGAACATCATTTGAGCAAATTGAAGATTTTAGATCCCATTTACACTTTTAATTAGATATTTTATACAGTACAGTTGGATTGCAATAGTTGTACCTCTCTCAGAAAATTTTAAAATGTTTTTTTAATCCAATTAATCCAAATTTAGTTTTAGAATTTTAAATCTTACATATATTTAAAGTATCTATTATCAAATTTAATAACCCTTGATAATTACCCAATTAAATACCCAGTTTAATACTCTTGAAAAGCTAATCATCTCATTTTTTTTCTTGAAGGTTGAACTTTTTATTAAAGTCAGTTGTATAAAAAAAATCAAATTTTAGATCAAAAAGAAGACTAGACACATTCTTAACATCATTTGAACATCATTTGAGCAAATTGAAGATTTTAGACCCCATTTACACTTTTAATTATATATTTTATACAGTACAGTTGGATTGCAATAGTTGTACCTCTCTCAGAAAATTTTAAAATGTTTTTTTAATCCAATTAATCCAAATTTAGTTTTAGAATTTTAAATCTTACATATATTTAAAGTATCTATTATCAAATTTAATAACCCTTGATAATTACCCAATTAAATACCCAATTTAATACTCTTGAAAAGCTAATCATCTCACTTTTTTTCTTGAAGGTTGAACTTTTTATTAAAGTCAGTTGTATAAAAAAAATCTAATTTTAGATCAAAAAGAAGACTAGACACATTCTTAACATCATTTGAACATCATTTGAGCAAATTGAAGATTTTAGACCCCATTTACACTTGTAACTAGATATTTTATACAGTACAGTTGGATTTCAATAGTTGTACCTCTCTCAGAAAAATTTAAAATGTTTTTTTAATCCAATTAATCCAAATTTAGTTTTAGAATTTAAAATCTTAAATATATTTAAAGTATCTATTATCAAATTTAATAACCCTTGATAATTAAACGCCCAATTTAATACTCTTGAAAAGTTTCTTTATTTTTTTATCAAGTTAATACAAATGTAGTTTTAGATTGTTTTTGGAAAAGCGGGCCATGGATATGTTCTTTTAAATTGTAACAATTCATGTATAGTTTACACCATGAACATAGCCGAAGAAACTACACAATTTAATGAACAAATGAATGAAGTGAGACGAGTCGAGTAAAACGCTGAAGTTACCAGCATTAAAATGAGACTTTTTAAACACACACACAAATAAAATCCGTTTTAAAACAACAGTTAAAGTCGATTCGAGTTTGTCTTGTTGTGCTTCATAAACAGTGGCTGTAATGAAGAGAAAATGAGCCTCAGTTTCCTCCGATGTGTGTGTTTTCAGCTGAATGTTGCTTTTGTCCTGCATTTCTCAGCTGCCAATTAACATGCCTGCGGTGAATAGACGCCTGTGCTTGTGAATCAGAGAGAGACGGGCATCAGCTTCAGCATTAGATGTCCCACACCAGATCTAAAGGAGGTTTGTGCAGTTTAACATGGTCTTTCTGCGCCGTTTCAGGAAAGAGAAACACTGTTTACGGCGTCTTCTGTGTGTTTCGTAAGAGTGAAAGTGTGTGTGGGACTCGCATTTTGAGATCAGCCCACACTCACACACACACTACTGCACAAAAATAAGCGGCTTTGGATTGGACACACCGCTGAAATAGGACACTTTTTTTTTTTTTTACCTCTGGTCGGTCAAACTACTCGTCACTTCATACAAAACACTTTAAAAGTAGGTTAGAGAATAATTTGGCTGGAAAATGAGAATTTCTGATCATATATTGTGTGTTTTTTTTTTGCCTTAATTAAAGGAGGGAGTAAGATCATTTAGTTTGATGTGTTAATGGACTGTAACATCTGCACACCCCAAAATCAATTATGAAATTATATTTTTAATATATAATTTAAATTTTTTTGAATTAACTATATTTAGGACCTTTCAATTTTTTTGTCCCATTTCATAACAATTAATCAGATTTAATCTTCTAATTCTTAATGTAATGATAAGAAAAAAACTAAAAAAAAATGAACAAGGAAGGTTGTGCACTTTACATAATATATTTATATTTAGTTTACTTATAGTAATTGTGTTTTTTTTTACTTCTATGTAATATGTCTCAACTTAACAGAACCTTTGGTCTAATAAAACATCGGTACATAGTCAACCGTTCTCTGAGATTTGTTTTCATGATAATCGAATGTAAAGAGTTTTATCTTTAAAAACCGTTTAGCGTATAATGCTAGTAATGGGGACATTGACTTAAAAATAATAATAAAAATCTGATAATATTACTGAATATTAATTGTCTTTCTATCAGAAACGCGTCATCAGTGTGTTTTAGATGTGTTGTGACTCCTTGAAAGTGCTGAGTGTTCTCAGTGTTTGTGTTTGTCAGCGGGAGCTGATGACCTCATCAGGAGTCATGATGACGTCATACTTCAGTCAGCTGTTTAGATGAGACACACACTTCTGTTTGTGTATAGGGTGTGATATTACTATACTGTATTATTAATATTTCTGCTGTATGTAGTGCATACATGTACATTTATGTGATACCCAGTACATACTTCTCTGGTGCTCTTGTGCAAAATGTGCTGCTCATGGTCACTGATGTAGTTTATCCCACAATGCAATGCTATCAGATTGGTTTGTGATGAATAATCCAGGACTGATATCGCTAGTATTGAACCTCTTCCTCTTTGGATCAGACTTCCAAAGGTTAAAGAAGCTATGAGTGATTTTATATGTGTTGCTAATTAAACTAATAATAACTTATTATTATAGTTATATTTATTGTATTGCATTTTTTATTGATTATTATAATAATTATCTCACCTCTCCATAACTTTATCTCTCCTTCTCTCTAAAACCCTTCCTCTTGAAACTACTAATAAAAATAATGTTTTTTAATTAAACTTGTGATATTTTAAAATTACTCTTTTATTCATTATTATTAAAATTAGCATCCGTCCATCAATTTGACTCTGCAAAACACAGCCCTCTAAAATTAGTAATAATAATTACTATTAAAGTAATATCAATATTAATAATCTTTTTTATTATTCATATTATATTTTTATTAATTTATTTTCATGAAATATTTTATAAATACTAAGGCATAATACATTTTTATTTTTTAATTCAATACATTTTACACAAATTGGAACACATATTTTATTTTAATTATTAAAGTTTTATTATGAGATGACAACTGGATATTCACTGAATTAATAATGCGCTGAAGTGAGGTCATGTGACAACATACTGACACATTTATCATTACAGCAGTATATATACCGTCTAAAAATAGTATGCAGTATGCATGTAGTATGCAGTAATATTGTAGTATGTAATATTGTAGTCTTGTAGTATGCAGTATTATTGTAGTCTTGTGGTAAGCAGTATTATTGTAGTATGCAGTGGTATTGTAGTCTTGTAGTATGCAAGATTATTGTAGTATGCAGTATTTTTGTAGTCTTCTAGTATGCAGTATTATTGTAGTCTTGTGGTAAGCAGTATTATTGTAGTATGCAGTGGTATTGTAGTCTTGTAGTATGCAAGATTATTGTAGTATGCAGTATTTTTGTAGTCTTCTAGTATGCAGTATTATTGTAGTATGCAGTAATTTTGTATTATGCAGTATTATTGTAGTGTGCAGTATGAATGAAGTATGCAGTATTATTGTAGAATTCATGTAGTATGCAGTATTTTTGTAATATGCAGTGTTGTAGTATGCAGTATTATTGTAGTATGCAGTAATATTGTAGTATGCAGCAGTATTATTGTAGTCTTGTAGTATGCAGTATTATTGTAGTTTGCAGTATGCTTATAGTAAGCAGTGTTATTCTAGTATGCAGTATTGTAGTATGCATGTAGTATGCAGTATGAATGAAGTATGCAGTATTATTGTAGTATGCAGTATTATTGTAATATGCAGTGTTGTAGTATGCAGTATAATTGTAGTCTTCTAGTATGCAGTATGCATGTAGTATGCAGTATTATTGTAATCTTGTAGTAAGCAGTGTTATTGTAGTATGCAGTATGCTAGAGTTTCATTGTGATCGCAGCCCGTGTGCTTGGCCCCTCCCCCTGCTCTCCTCCACCCAGCGATCTGTGGGTGGGGCTTCATCAGTAATAGCTCAGCTCATCATTCTCCAGTTTACACACATACACACACACACACACACACGGAGGCAGGGAGGGGTCGAGCTGCCGGTGGAGGCTGTGTCAGAATGAGGCAGCGTGGGAAAGCGTGACGATATGTTGAGGAAGCTGGTGTGCCGGAGGATCTGTGCCTGTAAGTGTCTCACTGTCCACTGCATGAGCGCCACACACACACACACACACACACACACACTCAGTGTCAGACTGACAGATAGGAGATCTGTAGGTCAGGAGGAATGATAGCAGCTCACATCTGTCTGTCTCTCTGCGCTGTGTGTGTGTGTGTGTGTGTGTGTGTGAAAACTGCTAACTGTGATTAAATGCTGCATGTTGACCGTGTGTGTGAGTGTGTGAGGTTTTGCCTTCACAACCTGCGTTATGGATCCTCTCAATAGTCTCTGCAAGAAAAACTGCTTGATTAAAAACATTAAACAATATGAGTGCAAATGTACAATTTCAGAGCGTGTTTGTGAGGGTGCAAAGGAATGAAAATGCATTGTATTGGTTGTAGAATTAGAATTGAATAACTAATGTGTGTTTATGGGGTTGTAGTTTGCACTTCGCAGACAAAATTGATCCCAGAAATGTGATGATAAACCATTTTGGTAGTAGTTTTGGAGTGTATGAACGGTTGCATACTTCTCTTTTAGGGCTCAGTCAAGGGTTCGGGTTAGTCTGTTTATTTATATAAGACATTATATGTTTATGGTATGTCCTCGTATAGATAGCTGGATGTGTGTGTGTGTTTATTTCCCTGGAGGTTTCTGGAGTAGTTCAGAGCGTGTTAGACCATCCACAGTGAAGGATTGTGGGAAAGAGGTGTTGACATTAATGCATGATGAATAAGGTTGAGGTGTGTGTGTGTGAGTGCGCGTGCACGTGTGTGCGCATAAATAATTCATGGCGATTGATCGCTGGTCTGGCACATCTCGGTGCTGGTTCCCTCTCTGGATGGGAGTCATCCGTCCACACTGGGTTTTTCCTGAGCAAAGGAGCTGTTGTCCTTCAGAGCTACACACACACACACACAATATCAGGATGTTCAGCTGAATTTATCAAATCATGTGGTGCAGCAAGAATAATTGTGCTTCATCAGCCTGGTCTTATATGTACACTTTTTAATATTTCGGGGTGCGAAGAGCGATTCAGAGAGTTGCCTAGCTCTAAATGAGCGATTCTCTGTCGTTCCTCAGATAAGAACATCGAGGATGAAGATTCGGCGGATGGAGGGCGCTCCTCGTCGTCCTCTAAAGGAGCGTCATCGGTGCGTCGGACGGGATCCCTGCGCAGGCCGAGCTCCGCTTCCAGCGCCAAGGGCTCCTCAGGTCAGAGTTTCAGCGGTTTATGTTTTTTTAGTTATTATTAGTGTTTTTGCCTTTTTATTGGATTGGACCAAGCATGCCGCACAAGCCCTGAAGTGAAGCCAAAGCGTCTCGATCGCCCCCCGGTGGCCGATCCCAGTATAGATAAACTATACTGTTAACTATACAGGCACGTGAGACCAACTAAACAATTAAATTACACTTCAAATATATGTCATTAAAGAGTAACTAAACACTAAACCAACTTTTTTTAGTTAATGATCTGTAAGAATGGATCTTTATTACTACCAGTCTTTGATTCGAGTAAATTTTTTGACATTTGTGTATAAAGTGTTTTATTTCTACAATATATGGTGTAAAAACGTCTCAGTGCTGCCCTCTTCAGGTTGAACGGTGGCTACTGCAGTTGAATTTTCCTATTGGATGTTCCGCACTTCGTGACGTACGCAGGTTTCAGCTCACCACGCGAGCTACGCCCTCTGCAGTATAAAAACCATCTTGTGTCGTCAAAACGACTGTAGGGAGTCAGGAATTGGAATTGCGAATATTGAAAACGATCAGGATAAAGTGTTTTATTATCTATTTCGTCCCATCTAACTCCGCCTTGGTCCGCCCACTTTTTCAGCATTTTCAAATATTGCCAGTGGGTGGAGTCAGGCTCTGACCAGGGGTAGTTTTTAATCACGCTGATGTAATTTCAAGTATTTGTTTTTAAAATAAGTTTGTTTTTCGTGACGCTGTGGTGTGACGTCATGATTGACAGCTGTGATTGACAGGTTCTTTGAGCGAAGTAGTCACTGAAAACTTTTTTCTGGGAGATTTGAGCTTGAGATTTAATATCTAAATTTCTATAATTAATTTTTTTTAAAAGTGCAGGAGCGTGTGCTTGCGATTGATTCTGCGAGAGTGAGGGCGGGGCCTTGATTTCGCGGCTTTACTTCCTGCTCACGACTGCGCATGTCTGGTCTCGAGATCGCTTTTGCGCAGACTCAAGTGCAAAATGTCAGCGCCTTATCGGGACACTGGCGGCTTCACTTCTGACCAATGGGAGAGAGCGAAGGGGCGTCGTCCATCTTTTTTTACAGTCTATGGATAGGACAGTAGCGAGAGAGAGAGAGAGAGAGAGAGAGAGAGAGAGAGAGAGAGGACGGGATCGGGCTCAGGCTCAAGAAAGGTCCAAGAGGCGGGACTTGAAATCGGGTCGCCCGAAGCACATAATTTATGTTATTTTTATGAAACTAATAATAGTTTTGGTCTTCTAAATGGCCGATCAGTGCTCCAGTGTTTTTCTAATAAAAGTAATAAAATATCTTAATTGGAATAAATATATATATATAATATATTTAAATATATATATACATATATTTAGATGGATCTATATTGGGATATCGCATGAAAACGCTGTTCTTGTTTCATCTCGTCTCCTCAGGGAAGGAGAGCTCTGGTGCCGGAGCTGTCGATGAAGAAGACTTCATCCGCGCCTTTGAGGATGTGCCGACCGTACAGGCGAGTTACTAACACTGAGCTGTCAATCAAACTTTAATATTCAAATGTTTGAGGTCAGAAATTAATACTTTATTCTGCATTCAGTTGATCAAAAGTGACTAGAATTTCTATTTCAATTCATCAAAGAATTCTAATCATGGTTTCCACAAGCTGTTTTCAACACTGATAATAATCATAAATGTTTCTTGAGCAGCAAATCCTCATATTAGAGTGATTTCTGAAGGATCATGTGACACTGAAGACTGGAGAAATGATTAATGTTTGATCACTTTTTGACAATATACTCACACAGAAAACATCAATTTTAAATGATAACAATATTTCACTTTTTTTTACTGCATTTTTGATCAAATAAATGCTGCCTAAGTGAGGACGAGAGTAAAAAATCCCCAACATTTTGAACAGTAATGTGTAAATGCAAAAGAGGTCTCTGAACTTTTCAAGCAATCTTGATATTACTGTAGATCCTGATGATAGTTTGTTCATTATTAGTAGAAAACTCTCTTTTTAAAGGAGCCGTTTAAAAAACTTTTGCTGATAATTTACTCGCCCCCATGTCATCCAAGATTTCCATGTCTTTCTTTCTTCAGTCGAAAAGAAATGAAGGTTTTTGATGAAAACATTCCAGGATTTTCTCCATATAATGGACTTCAATGGGGTCCAAACGCTTCAAGGTCCAAATGAGAGTTTCAGTGCAGCTTCAAAGGGCTTTAAACGACACCAGACGATGAATAAGGGTCTTATCAAGCGAAACGAGCGGTCATTTAAAAAAAAATTAAAACATTTAAGTTTTATAAGCACACATGCTTGTTCTGTGATGCGCGTTCGTGACTCTCCTGTTCAAACTCATTTATCAAAATGAACAAATCTTTTCCCGAGTCAATTCGTTCATTTCGTTCGTTGAATTAACTAAATGACACAACAAAACATTTGTTTATTTTGATAAACGAGTTCGAACAGGAGAATCACGAACGAGCATCACAGAACTGTTTGGACCCCATTGAAGTCCATTATATGGAGAAAATCCATCAAAAACCTTCATTTCTTTTCGACTGAAGAAAGAAAGACATGGACATCTTGGATGACATGGGGGCGAGTAAATCATCAGCAAAGGTTTTTTTAAAAGTGACCAAATCCTTTAAACAAAACTAATAGGAATCATGAGTTGATTCCATTGATCTGTTGTGTGGAGCGTCTGTTTGGAGAACTGAGAGGACTCTCGGGTCAATGGCTTTTCCATTAGAGATCTCTGGACAGACGCCAGATTTCAGTGAGTTTGATGACGCTGTTGTTTGACTCGCAGATCTACTCCGCTCGAGAGCTCGAGGACTCCATGAACAAGATCCGAGAAATTCTCTCCGATGACAAACATGATTGGGAACAGCGAGTGGCCGCAGTGAGTCATTGCACATTTATTATGGAATAAAACAACTGATCCCTCTGGAATACTTGACTGTGATTGGTCAATGGCATCATTCTTTGGTCATATATTTGCATATAATGATACTAAAGCCCTATTCGGACTGGATTAGTTTTACACGGGTAGATGGAGGAATGTATTTTTACCACAGGACGTCTGTAATATTAATGGACCTTTCGCTAATTTCTGCTAAAACTAGCAGAAGTGGGAGAGGAAACTCGATTTACACGGCGCCGTCACCTTCCTGCAGGGTCCTTAAAGTTTGGGCCTTAAAAAAGCATTAAAATGTCATTAATTCAGATTCGATGGGTCTTAAATACTTCTGGTCACATTACCCTTAAAATTTGTCCAGTCTGACGGATCCAATGTCCGTTAAATAACCAGTGAAGCATTGAATCGCGAGAATGATTCGGATTTTATTACATAAACAGAGATTGATAATCATAATGTATTTCTGGTAGCGCTAGTGATAATCTGTGAGAGATTTTATAGTGAGAATTGAGCATAATAGCACAAAAAGAAACTCACAGAAGAAACAAACTGAGGTAAACATTCAAAATGTTGACTTTTTATTTATAACGCATGATATAGTTAAGTTACGTAACATGACGGGAGCTATTTTGCTGAATATTCTCACGATTGCATATGTAACATTGATTTTAGTTCAATAAACAAGTAGTTAATATTAAATTACTTGGGTTTAACATTAAATATTACATATAAGACTTCAAAATGTATACATTTTGGATTAACTTGTAAAGATTATCTTGATAGACAAAACGTGTAAGGGTCACAACTTGCGATTTTTCCAAAAGTCTATGGGGAAAATGCATAGCTTTTTGATCGAGGGAACCCATGCGCCGCTAGCTTCCGACAAAGTGACGTCATCACTTCGGCACTCTATTCAAAATGCAGGAAGGTCGTCAGGGATAAGATGGATACATAATATCCAAATCATTTGAACTCAAATCAGTAGTTTGTCCATCATTCGTTCTATAGTTTAAGAAGCAGGAAAACGTAAAGCTAACTTGTCAGGATTGCAAAATAAACCCGTTTAGAGTGCTAAAAGTCAAGTATATTTTGTAAAGACAGATTGTGATATATTGTTTGGTTTGCAGCTGAAGAAAGTGCGCTCTCTTCTGTTGGCCGGAGCGTGCGACTACGACGGCTTCTCCCAGCAGCTACGGCTCCTCGAGGGGGCGTTCAAGCTCTCGGCTAAAGATCTGCGCTCGCAGGTGGTGCGCGAGGCCTGCATCACACTGGGGTGAGCACCATGCGGCGTTCAAGAGACGCTTTCATCCAAAACAAAAGCCATTAGCTATTAGACTGGGTTAGCAAGCAATAGCAGACATTTATTGATGTATTATATATTCATGTGTAATGTTTAAATATACATTTAATTAACACTTAATATTCTCGCAGTGATAAAGTATCAATAAAAATTTTGAATCATATTAATATATAATGTTTAAAATATAATAAATTAACACATAAAGTTCCTGCAATACTGAAAAGTATCAATAAAATTATCGAAATGTATTTATATATAATATCTACATATTTATATTCATATATATATTTAAAATATATTTAACACTTAAAATTATTTATATATAATATTTATATATTTATATTCATGTATAATCTTTAATATATATTCAATTGACACCTCTTGCAATACTGAAAAGTATCAATAAAAGTATTGAATTGTATTTACACACAGTATAATATTTATATATTAATATTCATATATAATGTTTAAAATATATGAAATTAATACTGAAACATTCTGGAATACTGAAAAGTGCCAATAAAAATATTGAATTATTTTTGTATAATATTTATACATTTACATTCATATGTGATGTTTATAAAACATTGCATTATAAACATATTATATAAAAAATATATTCATATTTAATGTTTAAACTATAATAGATTAAAACGTAAAGTATAATTTGTCAAAACGTTTTCACTATGAAAAGTAGCAATAAAATATAGAATTTGATTTTAATACAGTATAATATTTATATTCATATATAATGTTTAATAAACAGTATATGTAATCCTGCAATACTAAAAACCGGCAATAAAAATATTGAATTATTTTAATATAATATTTATACATTTACATTCATATGTCATGTTTATAAAATATTGCATTATATACATATTATATATAAATATATTTATATACGTATGTAAAGTTAAAGGACAACTCCGGCGCAAAATGAACCTTTAGTCTAATTACATATTGTTACCTAGTCAACCGTTATCTGAGATTTGTTTTCATGATTGCCGAATGTAAATAGTTTTATCTCTAAAAACAGTTTAGCCTATAACGCTAATATAATGCTAGTATATAGGGCATAGAGTAATGACAAATAAAAATCGCTTGTTATTACCCCTAAAAAGGCTCAAAATAGCCCCATACCAACACGACAGCATATTAAGGGTCCCTACATTCAAAACGAAGCATTGAGAACTTTGTCAGTGTCCATACAGTTTAATAAGCAGATATTTTATACACACAGTAAATTTCGCTAATACAGGAAGAAGCCATCTTGGAAAAATAGTCTCTACCAGTCGATCTACGAACGCCGATCCAAGTGCGCTGGTGAGATGTGAATAAGGTGATAAAGTGAGCGCGAACAGTAGGCTACGTGTACATATTGAAGACAAATAAACGGTTTGTGTTTGTGTTTCTTCTGGAAACAACGGACCATATGAGATTCTGCACAGTTCAGCGCACTTGGATCGGCGCTCGTAGATCGACTGGTAGAGACTATTTTTCAAAGATGGCTTCTTCCTGTATTCGCGAAGTTGACTGTGTGTATAAAATATCTTCTTATTAAACTGTATGGACACTGACAAAGTTCTCAATGCTTTGGTTTGAATGTAGGGACCCTTGTTATGCTGTCGTGTTGGTATGGGGCTATTTTGAGCCTTGTTGGTGGTAATAACAAGCGATTTTTATTTGTCATTACTCTATGCCCTATATACTAAACTGTTTTTAGAGATAAAACTATTTACATTCGGCAATCATGAAAACAAATCTCAGATAACGGTTGACTAGGTAGCAATGTGTAATTAGACCAAAGGTTCATTTTGCGCCGGAGTTGTCCTTTAACACCTACAGTTCATGCAGTAATGAAAAGCATCAATAACATTATTTAAAAATATTTTTAAAAATATATAATTAAATTAATAATATATTTGTTTTTAGAAAAATACATGAAAGTACTTCATCTCCTCTGTGATGTAAAGTAATCCTGTCCACTGACAGTGTTTAAATGTACCGTAACCTGTCACATTTCTCCATGAGTGGACGCAGTTCCAGTTATACAGTGAGGATAGCATCATCTCGCCGGTTCTGGTGTAAGATAAACGGACCGCTGAGCGCTGCTGCTGACAGACTTACTTTAATGAAAAGAATCAATTATTTTAAGTGGTCTGGTTTCAAACATTGGATGTATTCCAACACTATAAGATCTGCTTCACTTCATGATGAGGCAGAGAGCGTGAAGGCATAAAGTGTGCATGAATACACTGATGAAACCTACTCACTCTCTACATAGTCAACTTCCTTAGTTAATGATATGATGCTCTATTACTTGAGGTATAGTGTCTTCGAAGGCAGCTGTCTCAAAATGCACCCTATGTAGGTTTTGAAACAGATTTAAGTTAGTTTGACCTCTGATGTGTCTCTTTCAGGCATCTGTCATCTGTGTTGAGGAATAAATTTGATCACGGAGCCGAGAACATCATGCCGACGTTACTCAACCTCGTGCCCAACAGCGCTAGAGTTATGGCCACATCCGGGATGGCGGCGATCCGTCTCATTATACGAGTATGTTTACACACACACACACACATCGGCAGCTGATGTTCTGTGTAACGTGCAGCCAGGCGTATTGTTGGATTCAAAGCGGCACACACAATCGATAGCATTGATCTGCATGTTTCTGTCTCGTCTGGGGTCCGGCACATTTACAGTGGGTTTGATGAGCGGTCAGCGGTTACACACACTGGAGATCATTCTCCAGTCCTGATCAGTCACAATCACTTTCATCTAGATAATAATTCTGAAATGCACTTTCCATTTTAGATACTCACAGATTCAACCGGATATCCTGATATTACATAGAGCCCGACCGATAAAGGATTTTGAAGGCCGATACCCATACAAATATTTTTGGGTTTTAAAATCCGATATTCCGATATATAACTTACATTTAGGGCTGTCAACTTTAGTCATTTAGTCGACTAATCGGACGATGCCGTCTTGGTCGACTGACATTCTTATTGGTCGACCAGTTGCATTTTTTTTTTACCAATAGAAAGAATTTTTCAATGATTTACTCCTTGATATTTATTCTTTTATAAGCAGTTATTTATTACTGTATTCTAAATATAATTAGCCTATGTTTTGTCCCCAACTTTAAAATGCTTTAATTTAGGGTATTTTTGTATTTAGCGCACACACATAATACACTCGGGAAGCGCACCTGTGGCCGGCTGCGCTCGGTAAGGGATGCTGTATTCATTCAGTTAGAACGCTGCTTGTTTTGGCTTTAGTCGACAAAATGTCCAGGAAATCTAAATCTTTTGTCTGGCTGCATTTTAAAACAAAGACGACAAGACTGTGGAGGGGGGCGATCGCGTTGCTCCATTATGAGCGCGCAAGTCGCGCGCCTACATTTGAAATCGAACTTGAGCGCGTAAAAGACGTGAGCAGCCTTATTAGGATTGTTTTTAGGCTATTTGGGTTTTTTGTGTGTTGTTTTAAAACGCCTTGATCGTCAGGACGAAAGTTAACCCATAGCTTTGAAGCTAAGAATATAAAGCCTGTATAAACGAGAGCTTTTGTTGGGATTTTCCATTATGTGGCAGATAGCAGTTATATTTTTTACAGCGTGTGGTGTGGTCAGGTGCGCGATTGTGACCTAGGACAGAGCTCTTCACTTTTTGCAGTTAAAAAAATCACTTAATTTTCAAAGAATTGTATTATTATTATAGTTTTATTTATTTGTGATGTTTTTTCGTTGTTGTTTTATAAATGCTCAATGACAATTGTTTAAAAAAATGTTTCATCAAAACATCACGTTTTTTTTTTTTAGTCGACTAATCGTTGCGCAGGACAAGACTTTGGTCGACTAATGATTTCTTTGGCTGACTACAGCCCTACACAATGCAGCGACTGTAACTAGAGATATGCTAGTTATAAATACAGTAATCATTACTTTATTTAGGCAGAAAAAGTTCATTGTGGTTTCCAAGCTCATTAATGTTAACGTTAGCGGTCTTCCACTGATGATAGTGGCATTAGCTATAGCTTTGTGGTTAGCTAGTCTATGATGAGCCATAATTTAGCAATAGATGACATCATACTGCAAATTGTAAAACATACATTTTCAATATAACAGGCCAAGGAGAGATGATTGAAGCGTGTTTTGTCCGTTTTTATTTTATTTTTTAAATATTCATTTATCGGCCATTATAACTGCCGATACCGATATTTTGGGAAATATATCGGTCTGGCTCTATAATGTATATATGAATGTATGTGTTTTAGTAAATCTCTGATGTGTGTTTGTTTCTTTATCAGCACACACACTATCCACGTCTGATTCCCATCATGACCAGCAACTGCACGTCTAAATCTGTGGCCGTCAGACGGTGAGGACACACACACACACACACTGACACACACGCACACTCAACACACACTCTGATCTGAACCTTTTCTTTGACTTCCAGACGCTGTTATGAGTTTTTAGATCTTCTGCTTCAGGAATGGCAGACACACTCTCTAGAGAGGTGAGATGGTTCACCTGAAGGTTACACACTCTCATGTCGTTCCAAACCCATAGGACTCACTTTCTCGTATCTCTTACTCTTTTTCACGTATGACAACCAAGTGAGTGAATCAAATACAGTGAAGCTGTTCAAATGATTCAGTGATTCATGATATGAAGTAATAGTCAAATAGATATTTCCTAAAAAAATGCTGTTTTTCAGTTCCATACTTAATCAGTTTGATTGATGGTATTTAGTATAAATGCATGTCTTTTAATCTGATTAATTGAACAACAGCTTTTTATCACTGAATCATTTGGTTGAACTAGTTGGTTAAACAGAATCATCCACATGAACTGGTTCTTTTGAGTCGATTTTTATTTGACCCAGTTCACAAAACTCACTGAAAAGCTACTTTTTGTTTAGTTGTGGTTTATATTATTAAATGGCTTACTGTAGTTTCAAATCGCCTTCACTCTTGTTGTTCTGCCCCATTTATGAAACCCGATGGCAATACAATGACTATCTGGATCCTCAGGAGAGGATCATCTTATAAAGGGTCACAAGCCTTCATGAGCTCATCAGAATCACTGTGACGTCCTTGATAACCCCGCATATGTTCGGCATGGCAATGTCTGATGGGCTTCGCCAGCACTTCTGGGTTAATGGATGGAGACTCGTGTTTCAGGAGGTCTGCAGGGACAGCCGATTCATTGATTTGAGCTCATGTTCTGCTGTGGTGGAGATTTGGCTTCTCGGTTGAATGGACTCACTGTGTTTGTCACACTGAAAATCGTTTTTATCTTCTCTACTCTTCAGGAACATCGCTGTTCTGATGGAAACCATTAAGAAAGGAGTTCATGATGCCGACTCTGAGGCCAGATCTGTTGCTAGAAAGTGAGTGAATCTTCATACGGGTGAAACTGGGAAAATTAGAATATGCTGCAAAAGTTCATTTATTTCAGTAATTCAACTTGAAAGGTTAAAACTAATATATTGCAACAACTTTTTTCTTGATTTTGAGTTTTTGAACACTTAGTTTCAACCTTTCAGACTTTTATTTTCAGTTTTCAATCATGGCAGGATATTAATCCCAGAATATTTGATCCAGATATAGAGGCATTTCGCATGGCTATGAGTGTGATATTGCTAATATAAATATCCAAGAACATGATACAGCTTTTATTCTTCAAGTCAATTATATATTAATTGGAGAAAAAACAGTTTGAAAGAGGAAAGCGATATCTTTGTCATAGTATTTTATTAGTTTAATTGGTAACACTTTACAATAAGGTTGCACTAACTAACATCAATGAGCAATATATTTGTTACTGTATCTTTGTAAAGTATGGTTTATAAAAATACAACTGATCATTGTTAGTTCTTGTTATCTCAGATCCATTAAATATAATGTTAAAAGAAACTACTTTTGATTTTACATGTGTATTAGTATGTTAAAATTAGGGCTGTCAAATGATTAATCGCGATTAATCGCATCCAAAATAAAAGTTTGTGTTTACATAATATATGTGGGTGCACTGTGTATAATTATTTTATATATATAAATACACACACATGCTTGTACATATTTAAGAAATATTTTCATGTATATACTGTATATAGATTTATACATAATTTATATTATATATAAATATAAATAATTTATATATAAATATTTTTTCTTAAATATACATGCATGTGTGAGTATTTATATATATTCAAAATAATTATACACAGTGCACACACATATATTATGTAAACACAAACTTTTATTTTGGATGCGATTAATCGCGATTAATCGTTTGACAGCCCTAGTTAAAATTAACATTAGCTAAAATGAATAAATGCTTTAGAAGTGTTTTTCATTGTTTGTTCATGTAAACTAATGTAGTTAACTAAGGTTATTAACGTTTATTTTTATTAATTAAGAGATAATAAAATAAATGAGATCTCTGATTGTAGTCAGAAAAGTAGTGCTTGAATGAAAAGTCCTTTAAAGTCCTGGAATTGAATTTCACACTGTGAATCTGTACGAACCCTGTTTTGTTCCAGATGTTACTGGGGTTTCCACGCCCACTTCAGCAAGGAGGCGGAGCATCTGTTCCAGGCGCTGGAACTGACCTATCAGAAAGCGCTCCAGTCCCACCTGAAGAGCTCGGACAGCATCATGTCTCTGCCTCAGTCTGACCGTTCGTCCTCCAGCTCGCAGGAGAGTCTGAAGTGAGAGACGCTCTTCAACACTCTTCAGTGTGTTTCGCACGTTGTGTTTTCATACTCGCTCTTTTTGTCTATCGTAGTCGGCCTCTTTCTGCTAAAACACCCGTCGGGAGCAACTTGAGCAGAAGTAAGTGCAAAAATTTTAGTATAACAGTCGTTTAGATTATTAAAGGTACGGTCTGGGAACGTTCCCATTGGGTGATCCAGGAAAGTTTTGATGTATTTTTGTAATTTTCTCTCGTTCTCTCTCAGCTAAAGTGGTGAGTTCTCGCGCGTCGTCTTCGTCCGGCTCACTCCAGCGTTCCCGCAGTGATGTCGACGTTAACGCTGCAGCCAGTGCCAAATCACGAATGCCCGCTGTGCCCGCCGCTGCCCCCTTCAGCTCTGCCACGGCACTGCCGCCCGGGTCCTACGCCTCGCTGGGTAAAACAGCCAACACTTACACATGCACAGAAAACACACTCGTTCACAGTGACGAAGAGCAGTCAATGAACAATCTGGCAATGAAGGGACTTTTTTGGTTTTTTTTAATGTCTTGTAATTATTAATTAAATACAATAAAATTATTAAAAAAGTATATTACAAAAAAAAACAAATAAAATAAAAAATAAGCATAAATATATACTGTAGTCAACATTTGAAATGAAACTCGAAAAATTAGAATATGGTGCAAAAGTTCATTTATTTCAGTAATTCAACTTAGAAGGTGAATCTTATATATTATATAGACTCATTACATGCAAAGTGAGATATTTCAAGCCTTTATTTGTTTTAATATTGATGATTATGGCTTAAAATGAGAATATTGCTGTAAGCCATAATCATCAAAATGATAACAAATAAAGGCTTGAAATATCTTACTTTGCATGTAATGAGTCTATATAATATTTTAGTTTCACCTTTTAAGTTGAATTACTGAAATAAATTAACTTTTCCACAGTATTCAGATTTTCCGAGTTTCACCTGTACATGAATTTTGAATAATACCCTGAACTTTGATTGACTTTTTTGATTCACTTCAAATGTTGATTACTTGTGTATATATATTGACATTAACTGTAAATGTCTATTATGTTTAATTTAAAATTTAATATCAATTGTAAACAAATATCAATATTTGTCATCAATAATAAGTTTACTAATGATCCAATTAAACATTTTGATTCAGTTTACCTATAAAATCACTAAACAACAAGTTTAATGCCTAGTGTTAGACATTTTTGCCTTTTTTGACTTATAAAAGTGAATCATATAATGTTGAATTGTCCAAAAGTGTACATTTATTATTGTAATTTTTTGCATGACAGCAGACACAATTCCAGACTTATTAAACATACTATATTTTATTATGTTTTTGTGTTCAAGGACTGTTACTTTTATTTCATTATTTAATTTTAATCGTTATTTATATACATATGTATACATGTATTATGATAATAAATTCAGGCATTATAATCTATTATTCCAATTTGAATTTTGAAAGACATGCACAAGTTCAAATTGGGTGTTAAAGAGAAAAAGGCCCTGTCTAACACGCGCTGATGCTGTTGTACTTCTGCTCTTATTTGCTCAAAGATGCCGCTTGTAATGTTCAGGGTAAGATGTGTGTGTGTACGTGTGCACAGGTTTGTGTCTCATTGTCCTCCTCTGTGTTGAAATGTTGTCTGTATGAGACGTACACAGATGCTTGTTGGTCATTGGCTAGTGTGGCTACTAGATAGGGAGGTGAATTAACAACATTTGAGAAATAAGTGACATAAAATCACTTAAAACATTTAGATACAACATTATCCAGTGTTTATGTGAATATACCTGTTTGAATAAGCAGTTTGGTCATGTTTATGTCAGTCAGCATGAGTCTTCACAGCGTCTGTGTTCAGTTTGGGATTGTTGAATATAAGGAGTCATGTGTTTAGGTTTTGTAATGGTGTTTTGTGTATGTATGCATCAGTTTGCACAGTTAAATTAAATACATTTTGTTATAAATAAAATATAAATAAATTATATATATATATGTGTGTGTGAATGAATTATATATAATATAATAAATTAAACATATTTTGTTATAAATAAAATATAAATAAATTATATATATATATATATATATATATATATATATATATGATTTATTTATATATATATAAAATATAATAATTATATATAATATAATAAATTAAACATATTTTGTTATAAATAAAATATAAATAAATTATATATATATATATATATATATGATTTATTTATATATATAAAATATAATAAATTAATTATGTTTTGTCTTAAATTATATATATATATATATATATATATATATATATATATATATATAAAATAAATTAAATTATTTTTGAAGTTTGCTCGTCCATCGTTTTACTACGTAATTTTTCTCATTAATTTACTCATTATTTTTCTCTGTCCTGCAGGTCGTGTGCGAACAAGACGGCAGAGTTCAGAAAAGGCTTCTGGAGGCGGAGCTTCTGTGACGGACAGCAGGGGGAGGAGCCGAGCCAAAGCTGTGTCCCAATCACAACGTGAGTTTGCAGTTACATCATCCTGCTCTGGCCAACAACGTAAATCATTAATTATGTTTATGAATATCATAGAGACATTAAATAAATACATGATCAATAGAGTATGCATTAATTCCATTGGCTGCAGTGTAATATACATTATACTCCGGTATAATGTGGCTTTTTTTATCGTCCCTCTTAATATGAACTCCATTTCTCTTTGTGTGCCGCATCATAAACATCAGCACGCTCATGCAACAGTCAGTGCTAGATCATGCTGATGTTGAGCGTGTCCCGTGCATTGAATCATGGGTAATGTAGTTTCATTGACTCTCTTCACTGTCCCGCATCAAGGATCCAGATCTGCTAATCCAGTAGCGGGTAAAACTCACGGTACGGAGTAAAACATGAGCATGTGTCTCGTCATGAAAGCATGATCCACTGCGACAGGCGCTCGCTGTTGTTCACTGAACTGCTGCCATTGCTTCAGTCATTTGTGTTATTTGGCTGTCACACTGTATCCCAGTCCCTTTTATCAAAGTCCCTTTAAGGTGTGTCAGTTCACTCGGCGTCCATCTTGGTAACGCCCACAGTTTGTTATTGTTAATAAACTATTGAAATACATTGAAACAAAGCTGAAATTAAATATAATATCACATGAAAGACTTTTCCTAACTCATTTCCAAGTTAGCCTGTGTGTTATTTATCAGTGGTATTAAAATTTCATCATCCAGCCGTTCCAGGTGCATAGTTTGCCGGTGCTCCACAGTTCACCAAAAGCAAATAAACTATCGATGTAAATGTCAAATTAAAAAAAAAATTTAATTTTCAAGTCAAGTATATTTTTATAGCACTTTTCACAATATAGATTGCATCAAAGCAGCTTTACAGTATCAATCAAAACATGATGATCAAAACAATGTTTGTTTCTTAGTAGAGAAACATCCACGTTTAAACGTTTATTATAAGCGAACCACGCTTATATTATAAGTGAATTTCAAAGAACATATTGAAATAATGAAGAAATCAATATCACAACCCTTTATGTTTTTTCTTATTTATTAATATACGAGTGGACCGTCTCTGCCTCAAACAGCCTCTGTGTTTGTGTTCAAAGCATGTGTCGTCCTATCAGCTTTTACAGGTGAAACCCGAAAAACTAGAATATGGTGCAAAAGTTCATTTGTTTCAGTAATTCAACTTAAAAGGTGAAACTAATATATTATATAGACTCATTACATGCAAAGTGAGATATTTCAAGTTGTGATGATTATGGCTTACAGCTTATGAAAACCTTTTTATAAATTTGGGGTTTTCATAAGCTGTAATCCATAATCATCAAAATTATAACAAATAAAGGCTTGAAATATCTCACTTTGCTTGTAATGAGTCTATATAATATATTAATTTCACCTTTTAAGTTGAATATTCTAGTTTTTCCAGTTTCACCTGTATTTATATATTCACCGTAGCATTGATCTTTAAATCAATTGTTGAAGTGAAATGTGTGTGTGTGTGTGTGTGTTGTAGCGGGCAGTCGCTCGAGTTCGCCCGGGAAGCTGTTGGGTCATTCCTGCGGGAGAATCCCGCGAGCCGCCGGAGCGCCGTCGGTCAAGCGCTGTAAGATCCCGCGGAGTCAAGGCTGCAGTCGCGAGACGAGTCCCAGCCGCGGGCGAGACGGTAAAGACGGTTTCTCTCTCTAAAAAAATTATGTTAAATGACTGTTTTTATCAGTTTTGTTTGGTCCATCATTATACAATTGTTTAATAAATTAAATTAAAACAATTATTAACTTGAGGCTTTGGTCTTCTTGAAAATGAAAACAAAGGCTTTGTGTTTTTTTTTATTAAAAAATTCCTTGCCTTAAAGGGTTAGTTCACCCAAAAATCTCCCTGACAGTATATTCGAGTCTGACTTGAGTTTGTGTTTATAATGTTGTCATTCCCAGTGGTAATGCACCGCATCATTTACTGCGGACGGACAGTGATATACATTTGTGTTATCATAATTTCCGACCTGCAAAGAATGATATGGAAAAATTCAATTGTTTCGTGATTTGAGCAAACCTTTATTTTTTTGTTATTTGTATGTTCTTTTCTCTGTTGTTCATCATTTTTGGATGTTGAATGTTTTTTTCTTATTAGTTTTGTTTGTAGCTATATTTCTAAATACTTTTACAGATTAACAGTGTACTACTACTATCACTATCATGTTATATTAATTTTATTATTTGTATGATATTATATATTTTGTTATATTTTTATGATTGTCTTGAAAGGGGAAGTTGAATTGAAATAATAATAATATTTTAATTTATTTATTTGTTTATTCTATATGTATTTTATTTCACATTTTTATGATTTTCTTGAAAGGGGAAAGTTGTATTACAATATGAGTATTCTCATTTATATTTTATTATTTCTATATTCTTATAATATTTTAATAATATTTTATTATTTTTATGTATTTTATGTCATATTTTTTATGATTTTCTTGAAAGGGGAAGTTACATTTAAATGAGAATATTTTATTATTTGTTATGTATTTTGTTTAATATTTTTATGAATTTCTTGAAAGGCGAAGTTACATTTAGATGAGAATATTTTATTATTTGTTATGTATTTTATGTCATATTTGTATGATATTCTTGAAAGGGAAAGTTGAATTTAATATTACAAAATGATTATTATTATTTATATTAAAATTCAACTTTCGCTTTCAAGAAAATCTTCAATTTTGAATCATCATCAGAATATTATAAAAATAATAAAATAGTACAATATCATTATTATTATCATTTTTATTTTGTTATTCCTATGGTCTTATAATATTTTGTCATATTTTTATGATTTTCCGGAAAGGGGAAGTTATATTTAAATGAGAATATTTTATTATTTCTGATATATTTAACAGTGATATTTGTATGATATTCTTGAAAGGGAAAGTTGAATTTAATATTACAATATTATTAGTATTTATATTAAAATTCAACTTCTGCTTTCAAGAAAATCTTCAATTTTGAAGCATCAAAATATTATAAAAATAATAAAATATTACAATATGATTATTCTAATTTTTATTTTATTATTTCTGTATTTTTTTAAATAATATTTTGTCATATTTTTTATGATTTTCCGGAAAGGGGAAGTTGATTTTTTTTAATATATTGTAAGCTGCGCTTCACAGTCTGGTCTGTTAATATGTGTCGTATTCTCCATGGTCTCATTCAACCTGCTTGTCTTTCCTCTGTCCTGTGCTGCTGACTCTTGCCGTGCATGTGTGTGTGTGTGTGTGTGTGTGTGTGTTAGTGCGGGGCAGTCGTATCCCGAGACCCAGCATGAGTCAGGGCTGTAGTCGTGACACCAGTCGGGAGAGCAGTCGAGACACCAGCCCGGCTCGAGGGTTCAGTTCGCTGGGTAAGAGTCCCACTAGTGACTCTGCTTGAGTGATGCTTCTCTATAGCCTTCATTTACCCTTAAACTAGGGCTGGACGATATGACTAAACATACTTAAAGGGGTCATCGGATGCTGTTGGTATGATTCTTCATGTAAAGTTTGTAACATACTTTGGTTAAAATTCCTCAATGGTTGTGTAAAACCCTTTTATCCTCCTCTAAAACAGCTCTGTTCACAGCGATCCGTTTCGGTGCATGTCTCTTTAAATGATAATGAGCAATACAGGAAATATGCTAATACGGGACAGTCAATCAGCGGTCGTGGGCGGAGCATAAGCAATATGACCTCATATTGTTGAGAAAATCTAAACGTCTTGAGTCTTAAGGCTTTTTGAGGATAAATAGTGGATTTTTTTCATTGTATGGTGTTGCATATTTATAATCAAACACCATATAAAAGTGAATTTTGCATCCGATGACCCATTTAATATTTTCAGCTAAGTGTGTTAGTTAACCAAAAGAATAAAGTGCTTGTTTACTGGTGGTCACCTTTAATTTAAAGTTTGTCACCTGCTTCCTGATCCTTCCCAGCATCCCACAGACACTCTCGCTCCACCAGCGCGCTGACGGCGGGTGACGTCCTGCTGACAGGTGACTTGCATGTGATCCGGGTCACGGCACCAGAATCTAGATCATCACTGTATTTAACAGGGCTCGTGCTGAACCCGTTTAGAAGTGTGTACGTCAGTCACGTCCAGGTTTAGAGTGTGTTTCAGCAGAGTCATTCAGTGCATGTAGAGGCCTGTGTGTATGAGCTCATCCACAGGGTGGCGCTAAAGACCACGATCACAGATCTACATTTATTGACTCCAACCGGCTCAGTTTTCCTGGATGTGAACTGCACGTGTTTTGCCTCATTGTAACTTTTTGTTTTATTTTGCTATTTTTTTTTTTAAATGTGTTTTATTTTGAAATTAGTGCCAAGCCAATTTGGAGATTGTGTGATTTGTATTTTTTTATGTTTATTCTGTCTGTATATAATTGTAATATACAGTGGAATGTAAAAGTCTAACAGCACTAGTAAAAAAAAAAAAATTGTTAAATGTTAAAAAACATGAACGTGAATTTTAGAATTACTTATTTCGGTTAACCTTCACAATGAGGTTGCATTAGTTAACATTAGTTACATGAACTAGCAATTAAAGTAATTCTAGTTAATTTGAACTTATTATTATTTAATGGACCTGAGCTAAAGTGAACTAACAATGAACATTAGTATTTTTATTAAGTACTGTTACAAATGTATTGCTAATGGTAAGTTAATGCACTAACTTTAGTTAAATAATTGGGGCCTTGTTGTAAAAAGTTACAGAGGTTTCTGACTCATTTCACTATTATTTATTTATTTAATTTAAAAATATTAACTTTTTTAATTTCCAGGTTTTAATTAGACTGGAGACTGTTGGATGTCATTATATTTCTGTGTTTAATTTTGAAAGTTTTACTGTTGTTGTGTTTTACTGTTGAGTTCTCAGTAACTGTATTTGGTTACACTTTATTTTAAAGTGTCTGTGTTACAGAGTAATTTATGCATTTAAGTACTGAGTAATATTAAGTAACTCCATGTACCTACTATAGGTTTAGGGTTTGGTTTAGGGTTGCATAATTTATAGTAACTACATTATGTAACATATGACACTGTAAAACAAAGGCGTAACACTTTATTTTATAGTGTCCTTGTTACATATGTTACATGTACTTACCATAGTAATAACAGTAAATGATGCATAATTACATGCAACTAACCCTCAACCAAACCCCTATATATTACTTAGTACTTAAATATATAATTACTGTGTAACAATGACACCTTAAAATAAAGTGTAACCAACAAAGTGGTTTTATTTTTGTACATTTTATTTATTTTTTGTTGGTAATGGACATTTATTTTATAGTTTGCGTTTGTTTGAGTTGTGTGCCGTGATGCTAATGAACAAGGAGCATGTCATGATTTTGAGTGTTTTATTTTGTCCTGATTAAAAACATTTCACTGCATGTTTCTTATATATATATATATATATATATATATATATATATATATATATATATATATATGGTCCTTTTTATGTGCATGTGCTCCTCAAACTCCTCTGAGAGCATGAGGCACTACTGACCTCTCTCTCTCTCTCTCTCTCTCAGATCGTTACGGGCTCATCCATCAGGCCCGTATCTCGGCGTCTGTGAACGCCATGCGGATCTTGAACACGGGCACTGAGGTGGAGGCGGCTGTGGCAGATGCTCTGGTGAGAATCACGTCTCTGCATCAGCGCTGAGCGTCTCATTAACATCTGTTATCATATTCCTGATGTTTCTGTCTTTACTTTCCCTCTTCAGCTTTTAGGAGACTCCAGGAGTAAGGTAATTGAATTATTGATACCCGATTGTGTCTACTGTACTGTCAAAATCATCATTATTTCATTTGATCTGTGGTTTCAGTAACACTTCATAATTAGCTAATGCTTAAATTAGGGCTGGGCAACGATTAATCGCGATTAATCACATCCAAAATAAAAGTTTGTGTTTACATAATATGTGTGTGTGGTGTGTATAATTAATTTGTATATATAATATAAATACCCACACATGCATTTATTTATTTAAGAAAAATTTGTTATTAATATATCACATATTTATATTTATATATAATATTAATTATGTATAAATATATATAAAGTATACATGCAAATATTTCTTAAATATATACATTTATGTGTGTATTTAACTACACAAATTAATTATACACACTACACACACCACACATATATTATGTAAACAGAAACTTTTATTTTGGATGCGATTAATCGTTGCCCATCCCTCGCTTAAATCAACTTTAACTGACAATGATCAATATATTTGTGACAGTATTTATTCATCTGTTCATTGTTAGTTCAGGTCTATTAAATAATATTAACAGATACAACTTTTGATTTTAATAATGTATTAGTAAATTATGTAATTCACATTTACTTTGATTGATAAAAGCTTTAGAAACATTGTACATTTAACTAATGTAGTTAACTAATTGTAAAGTGTTACTGTGGTTTCTTTAAAAATTCAACAAAAGAAAAGATACACACAGATGGGCCTAATTGTCATTAAAATAATGTCATAATGACAAAACAATTTTAATGAGCATTAAAACTAGAAATCATTTTCTCTACACAAAATATTTACAGTACAGTTCAAAAGTTTGAAGCCAATAAGACATTTTAAGAATTTTAAGACATTTACTTGATCGAAAATACAGTAAAAATAGTTAATTTGTTCTATGTGAATATATAGGAAAATGTAAAATTCCAAATTGATCAAAATCTGAATTTCCAGCATCATTACTCTTATACAGTAATTACTGCTTTCAATGTTGAAAACAGTTCATTATTTTTGTGGAAACTGTGATGCATTTTGTTTTTTCAAGATAATTGAATAGAAAGAATTAAAATATTGTTTTCTCGACCCCAAACTTGTGAATGGTATAGTACATTTTTAATTATTTCTTCTGATTTTTAGATGATTTTGGCCTGTAATTGTTTAAACACATCCATGAGCATCAATCTCTGCATGTCTCTTTTCTGTTAAATCAATGTTAGTTCCTTTAGCATGGCGTCATAATCTGAAATCTCTCTGTCCCGTAGCAGAGACCCATGCGACGACGATTCGAGTCTCCCGGCATGTACTCCGATGACGACGCGAACAGCGACGCGTCCAGCGCGTGCTCCGAGCGCTCCTACAGCTCTCGCAACGGTGCGATGCCGCATTACCTGCGTCAGACGGAGGACGTGGCCGAGATCCTGAACCACTGCGCCAGCGCTAACTGGTCCGAGAGGAAAGAGGGGCTCCTGGGACTCCAGAACCTGCTGAAGAGCCAGAGAGTCCTCAGGTACACGCGAGACCAGCTACTGATGATGACTATGAAGAAATTCATTTATTACAGGGTGCTTGAATTTGACTTGTTAAAATTTAAGTCCTGGAAAAAAACAGCCATATTTATGAAAAGTGCTTGAATTATTGAAAGACAATAAATGTGAAAGTAGTGTTTAATTGAATCTTTTCACGCAAAATTTATGCTGTGGCTCATCTGATATAGATATAGAGCAATTTTGATATTGCTCATATTAATATCCAAGAATATGATATAGCTTTCATTCTTGAGGGGGAGAAAATCAGTTTGAAAGAGGATATAGTATCCTTTCAATTGTTAAAGTTACCACAGTCATTGGATGTGCTGCACTTTATTTGTACCATTTCGTTTTATTGGTTTATTTTTATTAATCTATTTACCTTTCGTGCTTGAATGAAAAGTCCTAGAATTGAATTTGACGGTATCTGCACAAACTCTGTATTTACACTTTATTTTGATGGTCCACTTTAGATATTATAAGTGACTTTCATTAGAGTATTAGTAGACTGATAGGGTTCAGGTTAGTAGAATAAGTTGATATGTAGTTGCAGAGTTACTTATAGTATTTCTTAATTAACATTTACATAGGCCTACTGTTTATGCATTTAGCAAACGCTTTTATCCGAAGACAGATGTTATTAGTTTTATTAGTTTTTTAATGTCTATATAGTTTTAATTCATTTTTTTCATTTCAGTTGTAGTTTTAGTTATTTATCATGTTAAACTAATTGAGAAACGTTACCTAACTAGCTATTATAAATTATGTTTACTTTTTTTAAACTTATTGCAGGTAATGTTCATTTTATAAATTAATGAATTTATTAATTAACAATTTTTTATGGTTTTATTTTTTATTCATTTTGGCATGTGACACATTAAATGAAAATGAGAAATCTTGCCTTGGCAACTAGCTGAAATAAAATGTTTAATTTATTATATACAATTTTTGTTTTAAGGTAAAGTTTGTTGTATAAAGTAATGGATTTTATTAAGTATCAAAGTGTTTTATGGTCTAATTTTTTGTTACGTATTCTCTCGCTTTTTGTGTTTTGTTAATGGGACTTTTAATTTTCTATTTACCCTGGTTCTGTTCCAGTTTCCTGTCTTATCTGCCATTTTTGTAGTCCTTTGTAGTTTTTCTGTTACGCATGGAAAATACCTAACAGAAAAACTACAAAGGACTACAAAAATGGCAGACAAGACAGGAAACAGGAACAGAACCAGGATAAATGCAAATTAAAAGTCCCATTAACAAAACACAAATCCAGGGGATACATCAAAGTTTTAGTTAACTATCATAACCAATTTCATCGATTCAGTTCAGATATGGAAAGTGAATTCTAAATGTAAACTGTGAGTGTGTCTCTGTTTCAGTCGTGTAGAGCTGAAGAGATTGTGTGAGATCTTCACCAGGATGTTTGCAGATCCTCACAGCAAGGTGACATTTCATCTGTCCATTTTCATCTATTCAAATAACTCGCATAACTTCAGATGCTTATGTTTGTTATGGCTTCTAATGCTAATGAATTTTGTTTTTCTTTATTTTCTGCTGGCGGTTTGGGCCGATGCATCAGAGAGTAAGTGTTTAAACCTTAAAATACCGTAAACAAAATACCTTTTAAAAACATCAGGATTTATTTATTTGTTTAAATATTAGTACATCAAGTTAAACTAAATGAAAATAAGTAATGTTGAGTTGGCGATTATTTGAAATAAATTTTTATTTCAGTCAGTGCTATTTTAGTATAAAATAATATTTTATGTTATTATATTTCATGTAACAAAATATGGTATTTTTATACCATAGTTTTCCTGTTTAGTTATGACAATCGTGAATTCAGTTAACTTTTTATTTCATTTCCAGTAGCTAAAATGTTTTTTTTAATGCTAACCGCAGTTTTTGCAAGTTCAAGCATAAAATTGCCTAAATATCCTGCATATTCCATCGCATTTTTAAAGAAAACGGGCCGCATAATCAAGGATTTTTGCCCACAACACTCACAAAAATACTCTGGATTACAGTATTACATGTGAAAAAACAGTGTCTTTGTTGCTCTCAATTAGAATTACACTTCAATTTCTACTTTAAAGTAGAACAGAGGACATTAACCGAAGATTCTTATCAAAGAGGGCGGAGCCTAACTATTACATCATCACCACGGACCAATGGGCGTTTAGTAGCGGAGTGAACTTTTCCAGAAAGTTTACTTTGTCAAGCTGTTTCGATCTCCCTAAACAAACTTCATTTTTGGCCTGATTTTGTTCGAAATTAAATCACACTTGGATTACGATTGAAGTTTTAGTTTTAGTTAACTTTAATAATCCTAGTTTACGAGGATGCAAGACGTCCATCTGACATGAACCAACAATTAAAACATATTAGACGGAATTCTACACATTTTATAAATGTGTGTGTGTGTGTGTTTATCAGGTGTTCAGCATGTTCCTGGAGACGTTGGTGGACTTCATCACGTTACACAGAGAGGAGCTTCAGGATTGGCTGTTTATTTTGCTCACGCAGTTGCTGAAGAAAATGGGGGCCGATCTTCTGGGGTCCGTCCAGGCCAAAGTTCAGCGAGCGCTCGACGTCACCAGGTCTGAACCGCCTCGAGTCCAATCTCCATATGTAGTGTCTATGAGTATTAAAGCTCAAAAAGACTGCTATTGAAATAAACACACATTCATTCAACTTCACAGCAGAGCTTTTATGAGAGTCACAAGAGTTTTACCATTTCATTTGATAAAACTAGCGTCATTCATTCGTATCATACACACTTAAAAGTCTTCCATGACAACCTGTCAAAATAAAAGTTTTGCTTAACTTGAGGAAAATATAACAGGAATATACACTATTACTATTGCACAGTAGAGCATACTTCAAGTAGGCCTAATAATAATAATAATAATAATAATAGTTTATTAAAACACAGAGAAACTCAAATGTCTTTATCACAACCCACCAAAATAAAAGTTTGTAGAGAGAAAGAAAGTAACCAATTGAAAGATGTAATTTTTAGTGGTATATCACAGTATATTCATTACAAAAATGAGACGTCACCACTGGTCTAGCCTGTAAATGCTATTTCTAGAGTTTTTTGTTGATTTCTTCTTGTGTTTGGTTTTCACAGGGATTCGTTTCCGTACGATCAGCAGTTCAACATCCTGATGCGGTTTATTGTTGATCAGACACAGACACCGAACCTCAAGGTTGGTCAGGTCTTTATTTCCTCATTTCCTCCCTGCTCTTCTTCATTATGGCTGTGTCATCTTGACGCTTACAACCAGCGTCCAGAAATAACTTCGGTAACACTTTACAATAAGGTTCATTAGTTAACTACACAATGACTAACAGCATTTATTACTGTAATCTTAGCTAATGTTAATTTCAACATTTACTAATATATTATTAAAATCAAAAGTTGTATTTGTTAATATTAGTTATGCACTGTGAAGTAGCATGAACAAATAATTGATTTTATTAAGTAATGTTAACACAGATTAAGAAATACTGTAACAAATGCATTGCTCGTTAGTTAATTTTAGTTAATACATTTTCTAATGTTAACCAATGACACCTTTTTGTAAAGTGTTATCATAACTTCTAATATCCCATCAAACCACCCTGTGCATTTTGGATTTAAAATATATATATATATATATATATATAAAATTGATAATAATTTGTTTAAATAATGTTAAAAGAAAATTTGAAATAAAATTTGTATTTAAATAATATTATGGAAAATTATTAATAATTTATTATAATTAAGCTTTTTTCATAAAAATATAATGTATTTATACATTAACTAACATTTGCAACAGTATTTATTAATCTAGTTAAAAAATATATATAAAAAAATGTATAATAATTTGTTTAAATAATGTTAAAATAAAATTTGTATTTAAATAATATTATGGAAAATGATTAATAATTAATTATAATTAAGCTTTTTTTCATAAAAATATAATGTATTTACACATTAAATAACATTTGCTACAGTATTTATTAATCTAGTTAACGTGGTAAATAAACAAATATTGATGATTCTAAGTTCATATTAAATCAGGTCCAGTAAATAATATTAGCTGATACTTTTGATTTTTTTAATAATGTATTAGGAAATGTTGAAATTAACATTTGCTAAGATTGTTAAATGTTTTACTTGTATTTTACATTATTAGTTGATCTCAACTAATGTGAACAAATGGAACCTTATTGTTATTTTAGTATCATTTAGGTCCTATTTTGTATTACTTATTATTTTAATATTTTCAATGTTTTATTTAAATTTTTTATATTTTCATTGTAATTTTAGTTAATGTTTTGTCATTGTTATTAGTTTTTTAACTGCCTGGATAGTTTTTATTTATTTTCATTTCAATCATTTTAATTAAAAAGGAAATGTTACCTTGACAAGTAGCTGAAATAAACGTGTGTGTGTGTGTGAGCAGGTGAAGGTGGCCATCCTGAAGTACATCGAATCTTTGGCCAGACAAATGGATCCGTCAGACTTCGTGAACTCCAGCGAGACGCGATTGGCCGTCTCTCGGATCATCACGTGGACCACAGAACCGAAGAGCTCGGACGTCAGAAAGGTCAGTGTTCAGTTTCTGTGGGATCTCACGGCTCGGGTCCGGATGAGACGTTGCTCGAGCTCAAGTTGAAGTGTGGTTTGTCAAAGTGAGTTGTGATGTGTCTCAGACGCTTCACAGCTGGGCGATGGAGGAGGCGTCAGGCAGGAGCTCGACCGTGGCGTCCCTGCCGGGGGAAAGTAACCTGGAGGAGAGGTGTAAGCAGGTAGTGACCCCTGAACCTTGACCTTTAACCTCCTGACTGGCTCTCCAGGTCACGCGGGCCGTCTGATTGTGTTCTCTTGGGCTTGTCTAACACCTCTGCTCTCTGCGATGACCTTCAGGATACCAGCTGATGGTTTTGCTCTGATGTTTGGTGATGTTCAAGCATGTGAGCTTGACGCTGTGAGCGGCTGATAACCGTCTTTCCAGATTTTCTGCCTGATAACCAGATTTTCATTTCTGCACCACTAACACCTTTATCTGAATGACCTTTGACCTTAGGCAGTGTATATGCCATGAATGAAAACGAGGCTTTGAGGGACAGACGTTCAGGGCAGGATTATTATTGCCAACTACAATTAAAAATAGCAAAAACAAGCACGTACATTGCTAACTGGAAATAAATAGAAATAAACCTAAATATTATTATTAAAAAACAAAAACTAATAAATGAAATGATTAAAAATTAGACTGAAAAAACTTAACCTAAATAGTAACAATTTAAATGATGGAACAAAATGACTGAAATTCATCTGAAATAAATAAAATTATTTAAACCTTAAATAGTATATATATTTTTTTTTTAAAGTAATACATATTAAACAACAAACTCACTTACAAATAAACTGGAAATAAATAAATAAAATAAACCTAAATAGTATTATTTAAAAGAAAAACAAAATCAAATAAAAATTACATCAAAATTACTCAAATAAATTAACCGTAAATAAATACAAATAAATTAAATTAATACTTTTAAAAACAACTACTGTAATAAAGACAAACTTACAAAAACATGACATTGTCAATAAATGAAAATAAAGTAAATCTAAATAGTATTATTTAAAAAAAACTAAACATTAACAAAATTACAAAAAAAAAATTAAACTGGAAATAAATTAAAATAAAGCAAACCTAAATAGCATTATTTAAAAATTAATTAAAATTACTAGAAATTTAAATATATAAAAAATAAATAAATAAAAGCTATAATAGTATATCAACAAATACTAAAATAACACTGATTCATCAACTTTGATGTTGGTTGTTCAACTGGTGAAACATTGAAAATACTTTTTTCCAGAAGATTTCCAGCAGAAAAAAAAACAAAACACTATAAAAAAAAAAATGAAATGTGATATATGAGCTTACGATCTGAATTCTGTCCCTCACAGCCTTCATGTATTTACTTCAGATTAAAAATGACGTCGACCCTCACTAATGTCCACTGGGATGCATATCAAACTCAAATCTTATTGAATGTCACTGAAATGTTTTTATTAGCACTGAAGACTTCTCGTGAAGTGACAAAATCTCATATTATTTGATGTTTAATAAGCATCTGTGTGCAGGAAGAGAGCTTCAGTGTAAAACTAAATAAAACTAAATCACTCGCTTTTCACTTCTTTTAATCTGTGCCTGGTTATGTAATGATTTCCTGACCTCATCTGCAGATTTTTCCCTCACTAAATTTTGATATTTCAGAAAACAAATCTTAATATCTCTTCATTTACAGTATCTTGATTTTAAGAGTGTTTGTGCTGGAAAAACAGGACAAAAATACGGATAAAAAAATACATAAATTCAGCATCTTATGACTAATGAAAACGGTTTCCGCTTCTAAAATTGCAGCGTTGTTAAATGTTTGTCTCATGACAGTGTTTGTGTGTTTTTCAGGCGGCTCAGATGGTTTTAATCGCCCTGTTTGAGCTCAACACCCCAGAGTTCACCATGCTGTTAGGCGCTCTGCCCAAAACCTTCCAGGACGGAGCCACTAAACTCCTGCACAACCATCTGAAGAACAACAGCAACACCCCCACAGCGGTACACACACACACACACTGCTCTGATCCTCCAGTCTTCATGATGTAATGTGACACTCACTAACACTGAAGCCCTGTTCACACAGCCCCGCATTGATACTGGGAAATTGCCAGAATTGCCTCTTATGGGGACCAGTTACCATTACAATTTGGGCGTGATCCCCATTAGGCACTCATACTTTTAAAACAAGACAATGATTATCTAGTCGATTTCGATATATATCAACAGACAACGTTGATTTTTTTTTTTTCCGCAACTGCGCGAGAGATCACTTGCGCACTGGGACGTGACTTGGACGTGGCTGTGGTTATAAGAGGTAAAAACGATATAAAAACGGTTCGTTTTCTCACACAAACCGCTCGTTTCATGTCTTAGGCCATTAATGTGTACTTACATTTACGAGTCATTAAATCATGTTTAATTTGGACTTCTCTGCGCATGCTCTTTGAGGTGGTGACCATAGACCTCCATTATATGACTGACAGACAAGAACGGTTTGACCTAAAAATATCAAACATGCCAAATATCAAATTGACATCACCAAATTACTTCTTTGACCTGCATAATACAGGATTATTATTATTTTTTGTGATGTCTCAGGCATCTCCCAGCAGCCCCGTGACCCGCGCTCCTCCCAGACACCCCGTGACCCGCACCAGCCCGCTCACGTCACCCACCAACTGCTCGCACGGAGGACTTTCTCCCAGGTACGTCACCCAAAACACAATAATACACAAAACACATCTGTGAAGTTGTGTGACATCATCAGGACTATTATATTCATAATTTTATATATATATATATATATATATATATATATATGAAGAGTTCAGATGCAAAAGCCTCTAAATGCCATTTGAAATTTTCTTCTTTAAGGATGATTTTTATCAAACTTGTATATTTAAGTTCAGTAATTTCACTTAAATAACAATTAATAGGTAATTATCATTGCCATTTAAGTGAAATCACTGAACTTAAATATACAAGCTTGATAAAAATGATCATTAAAGAAGAAAATTTCAAATGGCATTTGCATCTGAACTCTTCGTATGTATATATATACTTTGTATAAAGCGTTATAGAAATAAATGTCACGACTTAATATTCTCAGCTAACTAGAGCTGCATGATTCTGGATAAATTGAGAATCAAGATTTTATTGTTTAAAAATAGAGATCATGATTCTGCTTAGACAACTAAACAAATTACATGTAATTTACTAAAGGTTCTGACAAAATGCAAAATGTCTATTTACATTTTTTTTTTTTAATTAATTCATGAACATTTAAATCGGCTCATTTATATGTAACTTTTATTGTTAGAATTTCTTCCATGCTTGAATGGTTTAAAGTTATATTGAAATGCTTACAAAGGAATCGAAATTTTATTTTTATAACAAGTCTCCGATTCCTGACCGTAAGTATTCGAACCCTAGTCGTTTAGTTTATTTTGTCTATTTCTTTATTTCACACATCATCATTATATCATTTACACACAATTTCAGAAGAAACAATGGTCATGTATTGGTCGTGTGAAAGGGACCCTCTAAAAAAGCGACTAAAAGCTTTTAGGAGGGGGCCCGATAACATAAACGTACAACATACAAGATACATAGCACAACAGAAAATAAACACTGCAACAAAAGTCATGTTTGGTTGCGTCTTTCACTCTTTGTCTCTATCCTCCCTGCTCTCTCTTCATCCTCCTCTTCCTCTCGGCCCAGTCGTTTATGGGGCTGGAGCTCAAAGGCCTCTGCTCCTCTCCCTCCCCCCCACCCCGGCCCCACCACCCCCCCTCTCCGGGCCCATCGGAGGGCGTACTCGCCCAGGTAACACACCTCGGCCCCGGGCGGCAGGACACTGATTCTCCTGCATACTTTTATTGGATTGGCCGTCTAATAAATCAAACTCAATGCATGACATTTAAAGGATTGTTTGTTTGGATTGTTGTTTTAAAGGACAACTCCGGCGCGAAATTAACCTTTGGTCTGATAACACATTGGTTATCGAATAATCTAATGTAAAGAGTTTTATCTCTAAAAGTGTTTAGCTTTGAAAGAGACAAATTTAGCCGTCTAGCTCCATAGACTCCCATTCATTTTGCACTCAGATGATCGCCCCCAGTGGCACTCTGGTGGAACTACAACCAAAATTCGGTACAATGGGACTTAATAGGGAGTGGCCAGGCTTATCTTCTTATTCTATGGCCTCGCGTTATAGAGATAAAACTCTTTACATTCGATTATTATGAAATCAAATCCCAGAGAACGGTCGACTTGGTACCAATGTGATTAGACCAAAGGTTCATTTCGTGCCGGAGTTGTCCTTTTAAAGCGCGACGCTTCAGGAAAAATCACTTTCTTTTCATGCACTGGTCTGTTTTGAGGTTTTGGCCTATTTTGCTTCCATTCTTCTTTCAGACTAGTGGAAAGAAAATATCCAAAATACACATTTAAGTGTAAATGTTTAAGTTTTCATCTGTAGGTTTCGATCACAATACATGTCTTTAAAGTCAGAAATCTTTACCCTAGTGAAAAAAAACTATTTAAAATGCATTTATTTCATACTAAGTATACATATTTACTGAGCACTATTTTAGTGATAATTCAACTTTATTTGGAATTCTTCTTTATTACACAATGCACATTTCTTAATATTAAGCCTAAAATGTGTTTAATGTCACTGTTGGTCTAAATACAGGATATTGCATTAGTTCCACTTTAGCACAATCAAATATACGTTTCGCACTATTTCTGTATAACTAAGTACAAAATTAGTTGTTCCAATTTAAGTATACAAATTTAGTATATTAAAAGGACAATTGCAGGGTGTTTATATTAAGGACATACATATGTAAATATGTTTGTAGTGTACTTAGCATAAAATAAATGTATTTCAAATACATTTTAGTATATTTATTTTTCACGAGGGTACACAACCAAACTATCTGTGTTCTGATTTATAAAACACTTTATTCCTAAAAAAAAATGGTAAAAAGTGTTTTTTTCTGTCTATTGGCAGTATTTTCTGATTTATGGAGTTATAACTTTTCTGTAAAAACCTTTAACTCTGATATGTCAACAAAATCAAACATGGATTTTTTCTGATTAGATGCTGCCTAATTTGCATATTTAACATTTCAGAAAAGAAAAACAATTGTCTTAATGTTTTTACACTATTCATCTGTAGTGTCTTGTCTTTAAAAATCACGAAAATGATAGCGAAGTGAGAATCCGTCCCACATTTTCATCACTTTTGTGACGTCTTTCTGTCTCTCATTGGTTTTGTTTCCGCCGCTTTGCTTCATGGGACTCGTGGCGAATGCAGAAGTTTGTATGAAACATTTAAGATGCGTCACTTTTCCTTTGCAGCTGAGCAGAAAACACATTCATCTCTGTGTCTGTGTGTGTTATATGTTGAAATCAGTGTGTTTGGAGTCACGCCTCTCTGTGTGTTTACAGTATGCTGGAGTACGACACTGAGAACATGAACTCTGAGGAGATCTTCAGCTCTTTGAGAGGCGTAACCGAAGCCATCCAGAGCTTCAGTTTCCGCAGTCAGGAGGAAATCCTCGAGCCCATCAAACGTGACGGCAAGCGGGAAGATCCGGTGAGAACGACACCGGCCAGATCGTCTTCAGTCTGTTGTTTATGCTGCAAAAAGTGTCGTGTTAGCAGCTTGTGGCCCGTGACCAGCTATAGTTTCATTGTTTATAGTTATAGTTTCCGCCACTTGTTGACATAAGAACATCAAATATTTGTTTTTTTTAATACTAAAACCATGAAAAAAAGCATTATTACTTCTAAAAAATAAACATTAACGGTAACACTTTACAATAAGGTTCATTAGTTAACTACATTAGTTAACATTAACTAAGAATGAACAATACTTCTACAGCATTTGTTAATCTTTGTTAATGTTAATTTCAACATTTACTAATACTTTATTAAAATCTTGTTAACATTAGTTAATGCACTGTGAACTAACATGAACAAACAATGAACAGCTGGATTTGTATTAGCTAACGTTAACAAAGATTAACAAAAACAGTTACAAATGTATTGCTCATGGTTAGATCATGTTAGTTAATACATTAACTAATGTATAATAAATCAACCACATTAACTATAATAAAATATTATTTTTGTTATCTAAAATAACAAACTAAATAAAATGAAATAAATATTATAGACTTTAAAAAAAAAAAAATACTCAAATGTATAACTAAAATTAAAACAGAAAATATAAAAATAATATTAATCCAAATATTAACAAAAGCTATAATAGTTTATCAACGCTACTAAAATAACACCAGCCTTATTTTAAAAAGTGTGATTTATATATATTGATTTATATTAACATATAAAAACATAAATAATGTGACCATTTTGAAAAGCAACTACCTAAAATATACAGTCCCCTGTGGTGAAAATCCAGTTTTTAAAGTTTTTATGGTGTTTTTAATACGCTTTAAGACGTAAATTCATAAGTCGACAGCATAAAACTGCAGTGAACCAAAGACTCAAAAACACGCTTTGAAATCGCTGGTGTTTCTGCCGTCACAAACGACCTTGTAACCAATCAGATCAACGTGTGATCGTCAACCAGTGGAGTGAGTGAGTGAGTGAGTGAGTGAGTGGGGGAGGGGCTCATTTGCATATTCATAGAACCTCGCATACTAAATGAGGCAAGGGTGTCGAATTACATTCAAGCTGTTTTAAGGCAAGAGTTTTCCCAAGGAAAAACGTTTAAATATTTCGTTTTGGTGAGTTAAAAGAGATACAGCTGTTGACTAGAGGGGGACTTTAACGATAAAATAGAGTTTCTATTAATTAGATATTATCATCACTCAGGTTGAAGTAAAATAATGATGTTTCTAATTCAGACCGGTGTGGCGTCATCTGGTGTGGATCCTCGTCTGGAGGGAGGCCGGACGGCGCTGGACAACAAGACGTCGCTATTAAACACGCCGTCCCCTCGATCGTTCAGCGGCCCGTGGACGCGCGAGTACAACCCCTACAACTACAGCGACATCAGCGCCTACGAGAAGGGAGCGCTTGCCGTGTTCGAGGACGGGGAGCAGATCCGAGAGGGTAAACGAACAAACATCTGCTGGAGAATCTCTTCGTGAGGTTCACAGAAACAGGCCAACGTCTTTGGGTTCTTCTTTCAGGTCTTCAGCAGGACTGTGGAGAAAACAAGATCATGCATCCCAAAGGTTTTTCTGCAGGTGTTGAACGGTTTGAAGTCATGAAAATCTCATTTAACATCTCTCTAGATCATGTATAAACAAGCACACAATGAATATAGCCTAAGTGTTCAGACTGCCAGATCAGTGTGTGTTAATTGTGGTGGGCTCTGATTGGTCAGGACCCGGGCAACCCCTGGAGATGGTTGGTGACCTGCTGAAGGAGCTGTCCAATCACAGCGAGCGTGTGGAGGAGAGGCGGGCCGCTCTGCTGGAGCTGCTGAAGGTCACGCGGGACGACAGTCTGGCCTTGTGGGAGGAGCACTTTAAAACCATGCTACTGCTGCTGCTGGAGACGCTGGGAGATAAAGATGTAAGAGACACGCTCGTCTTCATCACACACACTCATACAGCGGTGTGTGTCCCGGTTAGCCAAGTTCTGTCGTTATCAGCAGTTCAACGAGTCGTGTTTCTCGAAACCATCGTTATAACGAACATTCGCAAACAGCATCGCAGAGGTGTGTGTGTGTGTGAGCGAAGCTAACCTGTGGTTAGAAGCAGTTTCTTGTTTTCATGACATGTGGACTGAATACATTCAAATAAACAAGCGGACATTCAGTGCAATCTGTATCTTTTATTTAGAGTGTATACAAATGTCATTTACGTCTTTGAGTTTGTCGAGATTTAAAGTGTCGTGCGCGTGTGTGTAAGAACGAGTCTATGATCGAATCTGGAAATAAACCAAAATAACTAAGAAAAATTTGAAATATTCCTCAGATGAATGTCTGTAATTTATAGCAAAACATCTCGCGTTAATTGCGTTAACAGATTCATTAAATAAGTTATTACTAAATCATTAACCAATTGTGGTTGAACGACCAATTTGGGACAATATGGTTTCGGAAAACGGTGGATTTCTTCAACGATGCGTCGACTATAGTAGTGAAGCACGAGTTACGGTGTTGAATAGGAAACACACCCCAGATACGCAACAGAACAAACAGATGATGATGATGTGTGTGTGTGTGTGTGTGTCCACAGCACACCATCCGAGCGCTGGCGCTGCGTGTCCTGAAGGAGATCATGCGAGGTCAACCAGCGCGCTTCAAGAACTACGCAGAACTCACCATCATGAAAACACTGGAGGCCCATAAAGACTGCCATAAAGAGGTGAGCGACACACACACTCTCTCTAAAACAGCCTTAAAGAGGACAAAAGCAAAAACTAAAAATCATGCACTTTATCTTTGAAGAACCAGGATTCCCATATATGATATAGGAGAAAGGATATTTATTATTTATGTTTATCATCATTAACTAAAACCATGAGAAAAAAAATTATTACTTGTGATAAAATAAATATTACCTTAAATAAAATGTATAATAACTTATTTTATTTCAGCTAAGGCAAATTTTCTCATTTTCATTTAGTTTAAGTAAAATAACAAACTATATAAACTAAAACTAAAAACTAAAATTCAATAAAAAGTATATATATATATATATATATATATATATATATTAAAAACAAAATGACAAAATTACTCAAATTTCAACTAAAATTAAAATATAAAAATAATCTATATATATATATATATATATATATATATAGCATATTAATGATAGTAAAACAACATTGGCCTCATTTTAAAAAGTGTGATTTATATATATCAAATATTTAAAGTCCGTGCACATTTCCATTAAGAATATACTTTTTTCTAGGTATGCTAAAATATTCTATTAGGTAAAAATTGAGTAAGAAATATTTTATTATAAAATCGGTAAATTATGAACAACCAGAAAAATCATGCAAATTCATTGGCTAAACCGAGCTCTTAAAACTTCTGGAACTTATGAAATTTCATTTGATTTAATTATAATAATTTTATTTACTATATGGTTTAATAACATACTTATTTTAGTATCAATGACAGAATATTATAGTTTTTATTAATATTTTTTGGTTTCAATTTGATTTTTGTGTCATTTTCTTTATTTATTATTATTTTTCTCTATGTGTCCGTATAGTTTACAAAAAAATCAGTTTTAGCACATCAAGTTAAACTGAATGAAAATGAGAAATGGTGGCAAATTTCAGTTAACATTTATTTTATATGTAAGGAAAATGTTTTTGTTTTTTTCCTTTTTGGTCTTTTGTAACAATTTTAACCACATAGGAAAACAGAAAATATGAACACAGGAAACAAATGTTATTGTGGACATTGAGAATTTAAAGATAAGAAGTTAAATAAAAAATTGAAGTAAGGGAAAAACATATTTATGGTCGTATGTAACTATATTATTCCTGATATGTAGTTAATTATCAAAACTTTGATAACAAAAACGTGTCATTACAGCAGATGCACCAGAGGAAACATGAGCTTGATGTATTGTTGTGGACAGTGAGAGGCCTTGAGGTCAGGCCTTCTTCATCATCCGAGGAGGAGGAGGAGGTCGTGTGTTTAATGTTTTTAATGTGCTCCACAGGTCGTTCGGGCCGCAGAAGAAACGGCCTCCACACTGGCCGGATCGATCCACCCCGAGCAGTGCATCAAAGTCCTGTGTCCAATCGTCCAGACGGCCGACTATCCCATCAACCTCGCCGCCATCAAGATGCAGACCAAAGTAATCGAGCGGATTCCCCAGGATTCCCTGGGTCAGCTTCTGCCTGACATTATCCCTGGACTGTTACAGGTATAAACACACACAAACACACACACACACTGATGCAGAGACAGACAGCGAGATGAACATGTGTGTGTGTTTCAGGGTTATGATAACACCGAGAGCAGTGTACGCAAGGCCAGTGTTTTTTGTTTGGTGGCCATTTATTCAATCATCGGTGAAGATCTGAAGCCTCATCTACAGCAGCTGACCGGCAGCAAGGTCAGGCATCATCAATATATTCATATATTCAAAAACACGTGTTTAGTTTTACATATTTTAAAGTCTTTCAATCAATATTTTGAGTGGATTTTAGGTGGTTTCTTGTTGCAATGCATTCTCTCTATTTTTTAAATAAGTCTCTTTCTCATCAAGGCTGCATTTATTTGATCAAAAATACAGTAAAAAAAAGTGAAATATTAATACTATTGAACACATCTGTTTTCTATGTGAATATACTGTATAGTAAAGTGTCATTTATTCCTGTGATCTTCAGCATCATTACACATGATCCTTCAGAAATCACTCTAATATGATGATTTGCGTTGCGTTGCATGAAGCGCTAACACCCAGAAGGCCCGCCTGCAAAGTCATTATTAGCTTATTTAGCGATTAGCTTTCTTCAGTACGGTTGGAGTACTGAACAGAGCAAGGCGAGCATTTGTGCTTATAAAACTTAAACTTTGTTATTTATTTTTGAAATGGCCGCTCGTTTCGCTTGATAAGACCCCTATTCATCGTCTGGTGTCGTTTAAAGCTCTTTGAAGCTGCACTGAAACTCTCGTTTGGACCTTGAACCGTTTGGACCCCATTGAAGTCCATTATATGGAGAAAATCCTGGAATGTTTTCATCAAAAAACCTTCATTTCTTTTCGACTGAAGAAAGAAAGACATGGACATCTTGGATGAGATGGGGATGAGGAAATTATCAGCAAAAGTTTTTTAAAAGTGAACTACTCCTTTAATGCTGCTCTATATTAAAATTAAAATTAATTAAAACAAAAATTTGTCACAGGACCAGCCAAACTATGAAGAAAAGTGTGATTTAGGCCACATTTACACATAGAGAAACAAATATTTCCTCCCCTCCGTTTTCAATAATAACATCGTTTTCAAAAAAGTTCTCATTTACATCAACCCGCATAAATACGCCGTCTATGATCATATGGCGTTAAGCATTTTCTGGCGCATAATATGAACCTAAAACCCTGTTTCTCCCATTTTTTGTGTAAATGAGAGGCCAAACCACAGGGAAATATCTGCGTCTTCCCTTCGCGTCAGTCAGTATGAATCAAGTGTCTGTTTGTCTAGCTAAAATCTAATAAATGACATGATTTTATTTGGATTAGTGAGCGATAGTAACCCTGTAATGTCCCCGTTTTGTATCTACAGATGAAGTTACTGAACCTGTACATCAAGCGAGCTCAGACCACCAACAGCAACAGCAGCAGTTCCTCAGACGTCTCGTCCCACAGCTGAACCGTCCTCACACTCTCCCAGAAGACTTTGCACATTTGGTCCATCCTGCGAGTAGATCTTGTTTAGGTGCACGTTTGCTTTATTAAAGGGCACATGATTCATTTAACAGGTGGAACCACTTACACAACTTTAACCTGTTGGGGTTTGTGATTGGTTGCGATTGTGCTTGAATGAACATCTGCTACCAACATTGTGTGTGTGTGTGCGCGCAGCAGTTGTGCCTTTGTGTGAGAGAGCTGTTGCGACGACTTTTATCCTCTAATGCTTTATTACTTTTTACCGTTACATTTTTGCGGTGGCGTTGAACTTCCTCATATTCAAAGCACACGTAAAGTTCTGTCCAATCGGCCAATCAGGAGTCGTGTTTCAAACCTCCAGGTGAGGGCGTCCGTCCGTCTTTAACTCTGCCAGTTTTCTAGAACGCTTTTGGTTTTTAGTGATTAGTGTCATTTTTTTTTTGCGCATCTGAAAATATGCAAGAACAGAGATTGTATTTGTACATTATTTGTTTCATGTCTGGCCAACAGGTGAAGAGGTTTTGCTCAAAGTCTGATTGGAAAAGAGTGAATTTAGTCTGAAATATCTCGTTCCAGCGTTGTACGTCAAGTGATCAAAAAAAAAATATATATATCTGTAAGATATTTTAGGAGGACCATGATTATTTTTAACACTAACAGGGAGTTCTCCTTTAAATAAGTTCTCCTCTTGTGATGTAAGGACCACACTGATATTGATTTTTTTTTTAAACAAAAACACAATTTGATAATCTTAGATGGGAACAATTACCAGGAAGTATTAAAATCTCTCTCAATGTTCATTTAGAAATCAAACAGATGATCCCAAACCAGGTTTAAAACGAAAGCTTCCACTTACAAACACTAGGATTATTGACATGATGTGGTATCTAACAATGTTTAAGCGTATCTGAAGTTTTAGAGCAATAATTTAAACTAAAAAAAATGATCCAAATTGGATTTTTACTAGTAGTCGATTTGCAGTTTTGTGGTTCAGGTTTGTGCCTGTTCAGCCGGCTAAAGTGCTCTGCTAGTCTTTTTGTAAACGGTTTTAAATCTCGGTGCTTAAATGAATCACTCTGTGCTTTTGCTGAACGTTTTTCCTTTTTTTGGTTTGAATTTAAGCGCCTTACCATGAAAAGAAAGTCACATGTTATCCGCTCTTAGAAATCCCAAAGAATACTCCACACAACCAGCTGGTGATTTTGTGGAGTGAATCCTCTATAATCCTTCTAGTATTTGTTACAATTTATTCATTTAGTTTTAAAAAAATAGATAATGAAGATAATATAATTTAGGGTACGTTTACACAACAGCGATGTACTAAAAACGGAAAAGTCGAGTTTTCCGCGTACAGATGACAACGTTGTCAAAACAATTCAGGCGGATCCACAAAAACGCTGTTTGGCCAGTAGATGGCGATGTCACTTTGTAAAGAAACTGCGCCTTTATAGACTCAACACGTAATGTAGATCTGCACAGAAAATAACAGTATCGTTTTCAAAACCTTGCACTTTGAAACCCGCTTTCAAAAGTTTGCGTTTTAAGGCCCCAAAAACGCCATTGTCGCATAAATAAACGTCCAAACGCAAAAAAAAAAATTAATTAAGTTGAAAACGGCGTCGTGTAACGGCCCTTACATTTTAAAGGGATAATTCACTTTGAAATTAATTTTTGATATGTTTTATCTTACCTCAAGGGCATCCAACATGTAGGTGTCTTTGTTTCCACAGTAATTTGACTTTTGACATTTTTAGGTCAAACCGTTGTATAATGGAGGTCTATGGTCACCACCTCAAAGAGCATGCACAGAGAAGTCCAGATTAAACATGATTTAATGACTCGTAAATGTAAGTACACACTGATGGCCTAAGACATGAAACGAGCGGTTTGTGTGCGAAAACAAACAGTATTTATATCGTTTTTACGTCTTGTAATCACAGCCACGTCCAAGTGATCTGAGGGCGCGGGCGCGTCGGTCTTGGATGCCCTTGAGGTAAGCTAAAACATTACAAAAATTAATTTCAAAATGAACTATCCCTTTAAAACAATTCATGCGATCCACGAAAACAGATAAAACGCTGTATTTTGCTGTTTGGCCAGTAGATGGCGATGTCTATCCCATCCCAGCGCCCCTATAGACTCAAAACGTAATGCAGATATGCACAGACAATAACAGTATCGTTTTCAAAACTTTGCACTTTCAAAAGTTAAGGCCCCAAAAACGCCATTGTCGGATAAATAAACGTCCAAACGCAAAAATTTTTTTTAATTAAATTAAGTTGAAAACGGTGTCGTGTAACGGCCCTTACATTTTAAAGGGATAGTTCACTTTGAAATTAATATTTGGTATGTTTTATCTTACCTCAAGGGCATCCAAGATGTAGGTGTCTTTGTTTCCGCAGTATTTTCAATTTTGATATTTTTAGGTCAAACCGTTGTTGTCTGTCAGTCATATAATGGAGGTCTATGGTCACCACCTCAAAGAGCATGCACAGAGAAGTCCAAATTAAACATGATTTAATGACTCGTAAATGCAAGTACACATTGATGGCCTAAGACACGAAACGAGCGGTTTGTGTGCGAAAACGAACGGTATTTACAGTATATCGTCTTGACCTCTTGTAATCACAGCCATGTCCAAGTGATCTGAGGGCGCGGGCGTGGGCGCGTCGGTCTTGGATGCCCTTGAGGTAAGCTAAAACATTACAAAAATTAATTTCAAAATGAACCATCCCTTAAAAACAATTCATGCGATCCACGAAAACAGATAAAACGCTGTATTTGGCCAGTAGATGGCGATGTCTATCCCATCCCAGCGCCCCTATAGACTCAAAACGTAATGCAGATATGCACAGACAATAACAGTATCGTTTTCAAAACTTTGCACTTTGAAACCCCGTTAAACGCCGAAATCCTATCGTTGGATAAATAAACGTCCAAACGCAAAAAAAAAAATTAAAGTTGGAAGCGGTGTCGTGTACATTTTAAACACATTCCTAAGGGGCCGTTTGCATGAACAAAAATGTCACAAGATTTATGCATTTTGTCCGTTCATGTACACGACAATGGCATTTTAGGGGCTTTTAAAAACGATACCATTACATTGAAAAACATTTGCATTTTTAAGCGCATCATTGTCGTGTAAAGTACCCTGAGCTATAAGATTTCTGGACTCTGGCAATCAAAACACACGAACTGTGTCCTTCACTACACACACGTCACTACTGTTCACTTCATTAATGCTGGGAAGAGAATCAAATGTTCAGATTGTAAATACTTTATAGTGAACTATATGGACCTGCTAGAATCTTTAATTCAGTATGATAAGCAACAGATCTCAGCGAGGGGATCACCAACTCTGATGTTCCTGCTTTACTAGTGAACTGTGGATAAAGCTCATTTGCTGAAGGGAGTTTTGCATAAACGCTTTGCTAATGCAAGTAGATTCAGACATAGAGCTTCACATGCGGCGCATGCCTTCAGTTTAGATGCTCATGTCTGTATTTATTTCACACAGCTGTATATATATACGAACTGTTTTTGTTAACTTTCACCTGTGTAGGATTTGCTATCTGTAAACTTTTTGCTCTAGATAAACGAAACCTGAGTTTTCCACTCGTGTGTCTGAGTGAGTTTTATTTTAGTCATTAATACTTGCTGATTATGCATCCAGGTGATGATATTGAGGTTATTAATCGTGATTTTTCCGATGATCACTGCAGGTTTAATGCTGATGCGTCACAGTGTTTCTGATTGCAGGATGTTGCGTCAGAGCAGATTCATCCACGACTTTACTTGATTTATGTTTCCATGTTACTTTTTTTGTAAGTATTTAAGTAATAATGTAATTTATTTCAATTTTTAAGAACATGTTCCCAATCATAATTTACCACAAAAGTAAAATAAATATTTTGAAAACATAAATGCCTGAAATTCTAAAATCATCGTTACACATGTTTACATTTTAAAATGATTTTGCATGCAATGAATTTGAATATTTGATCTTAAATGTGATAAATGATCAATATCCTGGAATGTTTCGCATTTGAATTTGATCTTAAATGTGTTTTTATAGTCGTGAAAATAACGTCACAGTGCCAAAACTTTGGTCCTAAAAAAACTAATTTCTTTATTTTTAATAATTGAAGTTAAATCTGGAAACTTCTGCACATACTGTGAAACTAGACGCTCCCGAAGCGCTCCGAATGGTTCTCTGTCCGGCTGAAGGTCACGAGTGTCAGGAATGATATGCTCTTTCATCTGTCACTCTGATGTCTGAAGACTCGCCGGACTTTCACTCCAGACCTTCACAAGTTTCAGTCTTTGTAGCCGTTACCTCCTGTCCTTTGGTTATCCTGCTGCTTTTTTTCTATCTTGCCTTGCGCTTTAAATGGAGTTCCTGTTTTGTAAGAAGGGATATTGAGTCAATAATTATCTTTTGGTACAATTTATGACTGCAGAATTAATCCTGCTGGAGGTTATCCCGTGTCTGTGTCCCGCCAGCAGGAGGCGATAACACAAAGCTGAAGCTCTTGAGTGACTGCAGTACACATTAAAGGTTCATGGCTTTTCATTTGGACTTACTCTTATTTTTTTTCTTTATCTTTTTATAGGCTAGGGATTTAAAGAGAGAGAACTGTATGTAACTACACTGAAAATATTTACTTTAAAATAATTAATTTTCACATGCAATTGGTGCTCAATTTCCCATATAATTACTCTCTCAGAAAAAAAAGGTACAAAAGCTGTCACTGGGGCTGTACCTTTTCAAAAGGTAAACTTTTGTCCATTTTAGGTGCTAATAAGTACATTTCAGGTGGTAATATGGACATTTTAGGTGCTAATAAGTACATTTTAAGTGTTAATAGGTACAGTTTAGGTGCTAATATGTACATTTTAGGTGCTAATAAGTACATTTTAGGTGTTAATATGTACATTTCAGGAGCTAATATGTCAATTTTAGGTGCTAATAGTAATATGTACATTTTAGGTGTTAATGTGTACATTTTAGGGGCTAATATGTACATTTTTTGTGTTAATATGTACATTTCAGGAGCTAATATGTCTATTTTAGGTCCTAGTATGTATATTTTAGGTGCTAATATGTACATTTTAGGTGTTAATATGTACATTTTAGGTGCTATTAAGTACCACTAAGATACCAATATGCAGCCTTTGGGTATACAAGTGTACCTTTTGAAAAGGTACAGCCCCAGTGACAGCTTTTGTACCTTTTTTTTTTCTGAGAGTGTACAATGAATGGCAAGTAAGGATTAAATGGGACATTTTGAAGTAGAAAGACTGAAATGTTTTTTCCTTGTAAAACATACTCCTGCAATGTGTTGGATAAACAGATTTGTTTTTGTTTTTTTACAGTTTTATTTTCTATTTAAAATTGTATTAATTTCTATGATTTTCAAACTTTAAATTCACTTAATATTTCATGTTTTACATGAGCGTGGAACCCTGCATACTTTTTACTATTTATGAAGTCTGTGAAACAGCATGCAGCATATGCAACTTTAAATATTTCAAGTAGTACACATTTTGATGAAGTCTGAGCGATTTCTGTCCCACCACCATAGACACAACTACCACTTTTAAGTTCATAAAGAGATCGTAAAATAATTTTATGAAAAGGTTGCTCGATCACATATACTGAACAGATTGAATTTGACTTTTATTCACATTTAAACATTCATCAACAAGCTCAACTGAACCTGCTTGACACGCTAACCTCTTGCTGAAGCTCAAACGTGATGCGTACACGAAAATGAACCTCATTGGTTCTTGCACGTGAAGCGAACATGCTTTAGCTTTCATTTACCACAACTTCTGTTGATATGTGTTCATAGGCTAACAGTCTGTTCATCTGAAAGCAGCTCATGTGCTCTTGCTGTAGAGTCACAAATATTAAATTCGTTGGGTCAAACTGTCCATTCGTCCTCTGAGATCATCATGAAATGAATGACAGAACGCTGCCTGAATCATGAATGACACGATCATAATCATTGATGTCTGGAGAGGTACATGTGTCCTGACACGCCATCATCATCATCATCATCATCATCAGAGATGAGACGCAGCGAAGCTGAACATAGCGGGACGGCGTGTGATGATCTGTGATTGTATTCTCCAGCATCTGCGCTGACAGATCCGTTAACGTGGAGATATTGATTTACTGTAGACTTCGTTCAGTGTGATTAATCATTAGTGGAATATCACAAGGACTCATTTATGCATCCCCGCGGCACAGTTTCTGTTTTACTGATTGCTGACACTAAAACGTTCTTCAGGAATTCACTTTTCCTTTATAATCATAATCTTATTATGACCGATTTATCCAACCCAGTCTCACAGGAAAATGTACGATGTTTAGAAAAAATTAAGCGTCATAAGCAACGTCATAATTAGCCACAAACTGAGTTTGTGTTGATTTATCAGTGCACGTGACTTTTAAGATTTTTTTCTTTGAAGATTTATTTATTGGCACAAAAGACCAAAGCAATGTTTTAGTGTGAAAATAATGCAAATTAACATAGAAATTCAAATGATGTGGCAAATGAGGCCTTCACTTTAAAACTACAATATGTATTTTTTGTTTTCGCCACTAGGGATCGCTAACGTGACTTTTAAGATGAGACGATTTTTTTTGTGCTGACATCATCAATGCTTAAATCTCAATTCCTCGTGGGTAAAACCAAACTTATGATGCATATTAAGCTTGTAATCTAGTTAAACACTTTAAATTCTCACGTACAAAAATCAGTTCAAGTTGAAATTGTCCTTTCACATGTCTACTCTAGTTGAATGAACTTTTTCTCACTCTGGCATTGTGCAGGTTACAGATTTTCCAGCGTGGTCATCATGATAGGAACCAAGGTCAACGCTAAACACGTTAGACAGAATCTGGGATATGAAGCACCATATGTCCCAAAGTACTCAATAAAAAGCCACTTCCCCTCCTCTAAACCTCACACATGCTTGCATTCGGTCATAAATGCTTCTTTAGATGAACTGCACCAGGTTTAAAGGATTAGTTCACTTTTGCTGATAGTTTACTCACCCCCATGTCATCCAAGATCTCCATGTCTTTCTTTCTTTCTTTCTTTCTTCAGTCGAAAAGAAATTAATGTTTTTGATGAAAACATTCCAGGGTTTTCTCCATATAATGGACTTCAATGGGGTCCAAACGGTTCAAGGTCCAAATGAGAGTTTCAGTGCAGCTTCAAAGGGCTTTAAACGACACCAGACGATGAACATGATCAAAACGAACAAATCTTTTTTTGAGTCATTTGGTTGGAACAAAATGACTTGAAAAAAGATTTGTTCATTTTGATGAACGAGTTCGACAAGAGAGTCACGAACGCGAAACACAGAACAGAGCAAGGCGAGCATTTGTGCTTATAAAACTTAAACTTGTTACTTTATTTTTTAAATGAGCAATTGTTTCGCTAGATAAGACCCTTATTCATCGTCTGGTGTCGTTTAAAGCCATTTGAAGCTGCACTGAAACTCTCATTTGGACCTTGAACCGTTTGGACCCCATTGAAGTCCATTATATGGACAAAAATCCTGGAATGTTTTCATGAAAAACCTTCATTTCTTTTCGACTGAAGAAAGAAAGACATGGACATCTTGGATGACATGGGGGTGAGTAAATTATCAGGAAATTTTCATTTTGAGGTGAACTTGAGATTTGAGATCTGGGGTCAGTTGGGTCTGTTAATCACAGAAAGCATCATGAAGACCTACAGGTTTAAACATAGTAAATGAATCCTTCAATGCTCATCTGAGATTTAAAATGTCCAGGTGGTGTCCTAAATCTGTGGAAGAGATTCCCCGTACACCTGTAATTGTTTATTTGGAGACGCAGGTACACATCCGAGCGGCGGGCGCTTCTCTCCGCGGTGGCCTCGTCGTCTCACATCCGCTTTTTCCTCATCAACATTCACCCAGCCGGAGAAAATTAATTCTATTAAAGGGCTCAATTCCCTCCGCCAGACCTCACTGTTTAAACATCTTTTTAGTGTATGATTAGAGCATATTTCCCAAACCTGGCTGGGAGTGGCGGCTGGGTCGGGGAGGTCGAGCGAATGAAAGAGGACGACTTCATTGTGCGATGACTGGACCATAAATCATCGGGCGATTTCTATAAATCACGGCAGATGGCAGGGAGCGCGCGCGGGCTCGTGGGAGTCCTCGGCCCCGGTGCATGCAGGGAAGAGCGGACTGCAGTGTGGATGAGATGCAGACCTGGAGGTCTTGGAGACCCACCTCTCCATACTGGCCCGCGTTTAACACGTCTAATCGGCCTGATTAATATGTATGCGCGCCTCGGCTCCCTCGGCCCATGTGAGGCCTGTCAGACTGACATTAGATGTCTCGTGTTCAGGGAGTCCGAGGCCGTCCTGTCATCCATTCTGATTATGAAGATGTAATTGAGCAGACTATGAAATTTAATGCGGTCGCATTGCAGCAGCGCCGGACTCAATGTCATTACTTCGACACGACAGCGAGACTCTCGCAGATGTGCCTCGGACAAATAATGAGACCGGTTGTGTTATGAACTATTAAAATGTTCATAAATAAATTCTTTCATGCAAATTGACGTGGATTTGATCGTTCTGTGCATTCCCTGGGAATCGAACCCATGACCTTGGTGTTGCAAGCACTTTTTTGAAAGAATACAAAGATTCAACTGTTCTCTTTCACCCTTAACAATCAATCTAGACCAGAACTGCATCTCGCAGATTTTTGAATTAGGCTGCTTAGGAATCTCATACAGGGTCAGGAGTCAGAGGTCAAAGGTCATGCTTCAAACTATCTGAATTCAGAATAGCATACATGTTAGACATAGTACGAGTAGAAAGCTATTTTGTGCTGATGAGAATGGATATGAATGCACTAGGGCTGTGAAACGATTAATCGCGATTAATCGCATCCAAAATAAAAGTTTGTGTTTACATAATACATGTGTGTGTGCTGCGTATAATTATTTTGTATATAAATACATATGCATTTAAGAATTATTTGCACGTAAATACTAGCCTATAGACCATTTCACAAGATGTAAACAACACTGGTCCAGAAGCACTTCCTGTTTCAGTTTGTAACTGTTTTCTTTATTTCACATGTAAAGAAAACATCTTAAAGATGTTCGTTTAACTTTTTGATTCAGTTTTAAATGTTCTGTTGGTTGTATTTTATCGCAGCTTTTATGTAGTGTTAAAAAACTGAAACAGGAAGTGCTTCTGGACCAGTGTTGTTTACATCTTGTGAAATGTCTATATGTGGGAGCCGTTTAATGGGAAAGTCATGTGACCATGTGATAATGGGCGTGGTTAAAACACCTGTGGTTTGTGTGCGTTAATATGGAAGAATGAGGGGCACACATTTTGTTGACCGTGTAAAGCGTGCAAGCCTGTAAAAACAAAACATCATGCAAGCAAGCTGTACAAAGAAAGTTATTCCAGCCACTCAGTTCCTTAGAGGTCTTTGGTTTGTCTGTATGAGCCGCTACAAGTTAGTCAACAAAATTGTCTGTTTGAGAACGTGAACGCGTCGACTTTGGACGAACGAAGAGGCCCTCGCGCCTTTACTGGACGCAAAGGACTGACGGACATTCGGCCTACTCTCGCTTGTTTTAATGAAAAGGATTATTGGACTTCCAACACAATAGGACCGACGTCTGTGGATATGTTTTCTGCTAACAACAATCACCGCACAATTGGACGTTCAAAGCAACAGGACAGATGTCTTCGGTCGGATACGGATGCTGCTGGTGAACTGGTAGGACATTGGGTTGTTACGTTTTTGCTTGTGTTCGCGGATGATTTGAAATGGTTTCTCTGGTGGTTTGTTTACGATTGATGCAGCGCTGGCTGTTGTTGGTGTGTTTGATTGATCGTTGTTAGACTGCTGGGCTTTTGCGAATCTATTAGAGTTGTGAGACTGACGTATCCGATACGTTGTTTTGGATTGTGTTCGCTTGTTTGCCGTGGCAAACATTTATGATTGTTGTAAAAAAGGGGAAAAATGGTGTATTTTGATATCTTGTGTTTATAAATGTCTTTTATGTATATTTAAAATAATTATCGATTTATAATAATAAGGGGCTGGTATGTAGGAGCCATTTAATGGGAAAGTCATGTGACCATATGATAATGGGCGTGGTCTATATTAATATATAATAATCTATATTAATCGGCGTAATCTATATTATATATAATTATAAATGTTTTATATATGAATAACACATTTTCTTAAATATATACATGCATTTGTGTGTATTTATATATACAACATAATTATACACAGCACACACAAATATATTATGTAAACACTTTTATTTTGGATGCGATTAATCTTTGCTTTCTTAATTCATGGACTTATTGTGTGTTTTCTCCACTTCCGGTTTCTTAAACGCGACTCTCTTCTGGTGGTTGAACCTGCGTGTTGTTGACCTTGACTTTACTCTATACACACACACACACACTCGTGCAGACACATTTACGGTCCTGCTGTTTACTGCTCGTCTGAATCATTTAAACGGCTCCTTAAATACACCTGAGGTCGCGTTTAAATACCTTTGTTCATTTACTGACGGACACTGTCATCTTATAAAAATGCACAATATTTTTTTTTAATTACTGATGTATGCATTTTTGCCTCTAAATGCAAGTGCATACACACAGAAAAAGAATCAGTGTGTGTGTGTGTGTGAGTCATCAATCACTGTTAAGCTATTAAATCATAAAAAATAAATACAATAAATAATGTATATTTGCACCAAGCACATGGCCTCGTCCTCCACTAGGGGGCGAGTAACGCTGACGATTCACTCGTGTGTTTATGACTTGTTGCATTCCTGATATTGTCCCACTGTAAGTAGGTCTACCATAGTGAAGTGGGTCAGTGCAGCTTATACACACTCCCTCGGGAGTCAAACACACTTTTCTTTAATAATCTTTAAAAGCTGCATTTATACCACCGTTCATAAGTATGGGGCCAGTGAGATTTTGAATTTTTTAAAAAAAATGTATCTCAAGGCTGCATTAATTATTTGATCTAAAATACAGAAATTAATGTTAAATATTTTAGTTTAAAATAACAGCTTTCTATGTGAATAAATAGTAAATTGTAATTTATTCCTTTGATCAAAGCTGAATTTTCATCATTATTACTCCAGTCTTCAGTGTCACATGATCCTTCAGTAATCATTCAAATATTAAGATTTGCGATACATTATGATTATTATCAGTGTTGAAAACACACACACACATTATAAATGTCTTTACTGATTAATTTAATGAGTCTTTGCTCAATAAAAAAACACACTGACCCCAAACTTTGAACAGTAGGCCTAGTATACATCTAAACATAATAAATGGCAGAGCTGCACCAATTTAAATACTAATCCAAATGCATTTTCAACTTCAACCGCAGATCATGTTTCATGTTTGCATTTATAAAGTAACATCTAAATATAATGCAGAAGATTGCACGTGTGTTCTCTCGGCGTATGAAAGAGTGATTGTTGAGGTTTAACTGCGGGTAAAGGATGGCTTCCTCTGAGCCGCTGGATTTATGACGGTGTCCTGGGCTCCAGGCCCTCGGCCCCTCTGATCTGCTTTAGCTCAGATGACCTCTGACCCAGGGGCCGTCGGGGACACGCTCCGCCCTGATTGGCCGAGGGCTAGTTTTGGAGCGCTCGCGTCAGCCGGTCTCTGTGTTTAACGGCGACTGGGCCGCGGCCAGGACTCACATCTGTTTGAAATTGCCACCTTTGCTAATTACTACGGTTTCTTTTGTTTGTTATTGTTTGCTTTGTGATCCATAAACACAGTTTAATGGTCCGAGCCTGTACGGTCTCAGCGGGGGGCATGTTGTGCTCACAGTAAATCATCTGTTTTTTTGTAGTATGAAAACACAGAAATGCTCAGATAGCATGCATTTACTCATTCAATGCAGGCGTGTGTACCGCAAAACACGTTTGATATCGCTCGATCGATCAGCTGTGAGGACAGTTAATGGCTTTAATCATGAGTGTGTGTTTTATCACTATTCATATAGTTTGTAATAATTGTGAATGTAATATTAGTATGTTTCTGTCGTGTTTTTAATTGTAAGATGAATGCGTTTCAATTCCCTTATGAATCAAAGGATCAGTTTCTGTCTGTTTTGAGCATAATTAGTGTTAAATCAATGTTTATAATCAATGTTTTCTTTATTTCGTGACAAAATGTCACTTTATCATCGCACAGCTCTTTATACAAGTTTTGAGATGAGTATACATATACATTATACACACACACACACCAACTACTGTATATACATTTTTACTGTGTGTGTGCGTGTAATATGTATTTATATATACTAGGGATGGGCAACGATTAATCGCGTTTAATCGCATCCAAAATAATAGTTTGTGTTTACATAATATATGTTTGTGTAGTGTATAATTAATTTGTATATATAAATACCCACACATGCATGTATATATTTAAGAAAAATGTGCATGTATATATTTTATATATATTTATTCACAATTAATATTATATATAAATATAAATATTTGATATATTAATAACATGTTTTTCTTAAATATATACATGCATGTGTGGGTATTTATATATACAAATTAATTATACACGCTACACACACATATATTATGTAAACACAAACTTTTATTTTGGATGCGATTAATCGCAATTAATCGTTGCCCATCCCTAATATATACTGTATTTGATGTGTGTGTGTGTGTAATGTGTATATACTTGTATCTCAAAACTTATATAAAGAGCTGGGTGATTATAAAGTGACATTTTGTAGTGAAATAAAGAAAACACTATATTGATTATAAACATTGATTTAACACTAATTATGTTCAAAACAAACAGAAACTGTTCTTTTGATTCATAAGGGAGTGTGTGTGTGTGTGTGTGCATATATATATATATATATATATATATATATATATATATATATGTGTGTGTGTGTGTATGTATAAGTTTGTATGTGTGTATATATATATTGCCCATAACAAAAATATACTCAAACCTTTTGCTTTTAGTTCCCAGTAAGTTATGAAAATGAGTGTTTAACATGTCTAGTTGTTTTAAACACATTTGTTCTTGATTAGATGAACATTGATTCAACACAAAATTTGTATAATTTTGCAAACATTACATTTCTGTGCTAACGTTTTGAGAACGTATTTAAAGACCAGATTTGAACGAACGTTTATTAATGTTAATGGAATAACGCTTGTTCATGCGTAACTTTGTCTTTGAGAGAACATTGCCAGAACATTCACTGTTCGCTGGGAATCTGCTCTTGAAGACGTCATCATTTTCTATAAAGCGTTTTTGAAACGAAAAGCTCTATATAAATACATTGGACTTGATTTGGCCACTTCCTCTCAAGATAAGGTTTCCAACAGAAGAGCCGAAGATCTCACATTCATGAATTCCTCTGGTAGATCACACTTTAAAGAGGAGCAGCCCCATTAGCCTCTTCTCTCTTTCTTTCTTCTTTTTCCCTCCACCCGTTCCTCGTTCTTGTCCAGCTGGCGTCTCACCAGGGCTTCTCTTTCCCCAGCGAGACTCTTCAAACACTTCGTTAAAAAGGACAACTGAGGCAATCGTTTCAGCGCGAGTCCTCGGCTGAACAGTAAACTGAGTGTAGGACTGGATCTGAACTTCACACACACTATGTCTCAATCCATACACACTACATACCGTACAGTCTGAAGTTGTCATAAACAAACAAAATCTGATATTTGTGCTGATGTTGCTCATGTGTTGTGTTAAATGAATGCATAAGCATATGTTAAACATCACACATTCACAAAAGACTTTTGATCAAAATGTGTTTCAAAGCACAAATTCAGTCCCAAATAGAGCCAGAAGTGACTCTTTCATCTGGTCATTCTTTCGGAAACAAAAGATAAGAACCTAAAACTCAAGTAAATAGGAGTTTAACCCTATTAATCCTACCGTATCACACATTTCTAAGGCCTCTAAGTGATTAACATGCTAAAAAAGTCTAAACTATCAATCATTGTGTGTGACAGGCTCATCAGCAAAGTTTTGATCAAGTAATATCTTACAATTGTGCAAACTTCCCCTTCAGCTCGTGTTTGTCTTTCTGCGGAGAAATCCACACTGATTTTTATAACGTACACGTAAGAATAACTTTGACATTGTTATAGTACTATAGTTGCTTCAGTCTATCAAGTGTTCATCTTTAAATATTACTTAATATTTCAAGATGAACACTTGATAGACTGAAGCAACTCAGGTTTGCTTGATTATCATTTATTTGCATTACAAGCATCCGAATTTCGTCTTCATTTTTGTCCATAAATATCATCATCTGCACCAAATTGGATATTTTTGCTCAGTTTTGGGCCTTTTTAATATTTTTTTCCTCCATATTCTCACTATATCAAATTAAATGAGCCATAAAAACCATATTTCTGTACAGGGCTGAAAGATCTTCCCAAACTATTTCACATCATCCATAATGTGGCGTATTTGAATCATAAAAGAATTGATAATATGGTGAATGATGACATCAGGAGCATGAATGAAGAGTGTAAACAGAGGGATGTTGATTTCTCTCGTAACGCAGGATTGTTTGAGTGTAGATGTGAACATCACTGATCTGGAATGTCTCTTGAGATCGTCTGTGTTTTCTCAGTGTGTGTGTCTTTCATCTGGCTCTGAGGAGTGAACGCTGCTCCTGTCATTGCTTCTCTCTTGTTTATATCTCAGTTTCCGCTCTTCTTGCTGGAGGAGCGCTGGGTGGATCGCTCACAAGCTGCAGTCCATTACTGAACACAAACACGAGGAAAACTGGAGTTAGGAACGTAATCTATTACATTACACGCACTGTAAACTGATTACTTCTGACCTAAGTCGTTTAGCACGTTGATTTGAATAGGACAGTCCTGTAGCATAGATTGAAAAATGCAAAAACAGAAGGAAAAATTATTCCACCTTTTTATTATCAACAACATTCCTTCAGGCTGAGGGTTAATTGAAAAAAGCTCTTAAATCATTTTAAAATATAGACAATCACTGAAACACTTATTAAAAATGCAATGTTTGATTTGTAGCCGTGTGTGTGTGTGCAGTTCCACAAAACTGGAAGACTTTACAAACAAGCAACAGGCTTATTTAAAAAGTAACATTGTAAAAGATTAGAAAAATTAGAAAGAATCAGTGAATTATGAATATTTACTGCCATTTTGTGAATATTAAGTAATCATGTATAGGCCATCGTTACCACAGGCAAATTATTGTCACGTGACGTCCCCGGAGACGCCATCTTTGAACTGCTGTGTTTACCATAGGTGTTTATAAAGTTTTATCAGAGAATGTCGTGGTTTTACAAACAAAGATTTATTTCTGTTATTAATCCTACACAAATCACGAAGAGACCAAGTGAAATAGATTATAAAGAGACTATTAAAACGAGACAGAGAGAGGTACAATGGGAACATTTCATTCTGGTGTGGATCTTTGAAAAATAGTCTCTACCAGTCGATCTACGAACGCCGATCCAAGTGCGCTGGTGAGATGTGAATAAGGTGAGCGTGAACAGTAGGCTATATGTACATATTGAAGAGAAGAAAATGGTTCGTGTTTGTGTTTCTTCCGGAAACAACGGACCATATGAGATTATGCACAGTTCAGCGCACTTGGATCGGCGTTCGTAGATCGACTGGTAGAGACTATTTTTTAAAGATGGCTTCTTCCTGTATTCGCGAAGTTGACTGTATGTATTAAATATCTTCTTATTAAACTGTATGGACACTGACAAAGTTCTCAATGCTTCGGTTTGAATGTAGGGACCCTTATTATGCTATCGTATTAGTTTGGGGCTATTTTGAGCCTTGTTAGTGGTAATTTTACAATTCGTGCTATATGGCACTATCGATCCCGCAGATAGAGCACTTCAGTCAGTCAGTATCAGTCTGGGACCCGCCAGAGGAAAACGAGGGAAAGGCGTTCGGTCAAGGGCATCAGCTGTGAACGGGAACGGGTTCTCCTGCATCCAGCTAGCAATCTCCTGTCAGGAAGCCCCCAAAACGCACACATTAATGCAAATTATAGTTTGATAATTTAATAACTCGACCGGCATGATCTGTCCGTTTTATTGTAATTATCATCAGCCAGGGGGTTGCGTTCCATCATGCTAAAATAAACATCATCTATCATCCTTGCTGATGATTAGCCCGTGACAGGCATAAATCAGATTTGCATAAATCAGGCCTGATGGCGTCCGGCTCGATTTTTCACAGGCCCAGATTAGATGGCGTCCGCTGGGCAAGATATAAGGTCATTGTCGTGGCAGTAATCAGAGTTCGGTGTGTTACATCCAACTTTAGCGTCTGTTGGTTGACTGCAGGCTGGATGCAAAATTTGTTTTGATTTAAAAACATTCAGCGCATCCTTGTCCTAAAATGCATATTTTGTTCATGACAGAGTAAATCATGACAATTTTTGCATATTTTGGCACTGGTGAATAATGTAATATTTTTAACTTAAGAGATCACATACTTTCCTAGGTGATTACATAACGTTAAGACAGTGGTTTCTTTCGTATTACAAGTTTTCTGAGGTGTTTAAATATGCAAATGATGCATTGTTTAATTAAATATGCACTAAAAATGCCATTCATTTCCAGCACAGATTTTGTTGACATTCTCAAAAGTTGATTGCTCTTTCTATCAGTCCATAAATCAGAAAATATGTCCACATTTTCCACCATGTTTCTAGAAATAAAATGTATAAATCAGGGGAGGGATGTATAAAGAAACCTTCAGAATAGATATAAAACATTTAAAGAGGCTGTATGTAATAATTTTCATGTATTAATTGTTTTTTTTATTGCCAGTCTGTAAATGAAACTTTCAAAACGAGACCTTCCAAGGTTGTGTGAAAGTCTGTAGACTGATGTTTATGTGAAGGACTCGGGTCACAAACGAATGATTATACAATGTTCAGGAATATATGCTGAAATGTTATTGTCCAAGAAAAGGGATTCATTCAAACTATAGTCTCACGTAGCCAGATCTATATAGTCTACAGTCTCAAATATACTTTAAAATCAAACTATCATAACAGTATTTTAATGAGCTCATCTGTCAACAAGATGGAGGTGAATAAACACATAAATGTGTATTTCATTTAGTACACATTCAAAATAGACCCAAATCTCAAAATGAACCAGTGCATGAAAAAAACAATGGATTTGCTTGTAGTGTCATGAATACAGAAATGAAATCTCAGAAGTCACTCTCACTCTGTTTTTTATGTGTTGGTTTTAGTCTAAATGGTTTAACTACTTGTCTTGATGTATAGTCATTAGAAAGCAAAGGTGTTTCATGCAGTCAAACATGCTCGTTGAATGAAAGAGACAGCATTTATGTGTGTTCTGGGGCCTTCAGTGTTTGAACTGTTACATGAGGGAAGATCTCTGAATCTAAAGCCTCTCTCTCTCTTTCTCTGTTACCACAACAGAAGACGCTCCAAACGGACAGGCTTTGTGAAGATGTAAGCTGCATTATTTATGTTCAACCCGCCGTTACGGTGTTGACCCGTGTGCATTGAGATGAAAGCGAGGTGGCCGCTGTGTTTTGGGTTCGGGCTCCGGGGGCCTCGGGCTGTTTGTCTTGTCAGGGTAAGAGGGATTGTACAGGGAAGGCTGTGTTTTTTCTTTAGTTTAACTCATTTTCGTGACACTCTACATGCAGCTTTTTTAGCTTAAGACTAATGAGCTAATAATCAATGCCAACCCACCAAATGTGTGCGGTTTCATTGCAATGTAGTTTATAGTATTGTCAAAAATCGATACGTATCGATATTAAAATATCTGAAACTGTTCCAATACTCATTTTCACCTGCTCTTTCTCTCTCGTCTCTCCGACAGCAAGTGACGCACAAACCCGCCTCTCCTCACTCACTCCTTTCATTTGCTCTGGATGAATATTGTTGATGTTTCAGGGCTTGTATTTTAGCATTATTTTACTCATTCACGCAGATTTTGTACTCGCACCCAAAGTGTCTGCTCATAATGCCGCCTCTAATGCACTTAAAGGAGTAGTTCACTTTAAAAAAAAAAAACTTTTGCTGATAATTTACTTTTCCTGTTCGAACTCGTTCATCAAAACGAACAAATCTTTTCCCGAGTCATTTCGTTCATTTTGTTCGTTGAATGAACCAAATGACACGACAAAAGATTCGTTCATTTTGATGAACGAGTTCGAACAGGAGAGTCACGAACGCGCATCACAGAACAGAGAATTTGTGCTTAACTTGAACTTTGTTTTTTTTTTTTTTTTAAATGACCACTCTTTTCGCTTGATTAGACCCTTATTCGTCGTCTGAAATCTTTTAAAGGCTTTTGAAGCTGCACTGAAACTCTCATTTGGACCTTGAACCGTTTGGACCCCATTGAAGTCCATTATATGGAGAAAAATCCCGGAATGTTTTCATCAAAAACCTTCATTTCTTTTATGACTGAAGAAAGAAAGACATGGACATCTTGGATGACATTTATTATCAGCAAAAGTTTTTTTTTAAAGTGAACTACTCCTGTAAACAGTCAAATACACAAATAATGTCAATTCACAACTTCCCTTTCACAGCGGGTTTAACAATAATCCCCATGTTAGGTGGTCTACAGTAGTGTGCAGAAGCCTGTGTGTGTGACCGTGTCCGACTCAAGGTGTCCGACTCAAGGTCTTGACTTGATCTCTGACCTCCTCGTGTCTTTATCTGTGCGGTTAGGCTGACCTGCATGCCAAGGGGATGCTGGGAATGTTTTCCCACCTATAATGTGTGTGTTCAACACCTCGGGTGCTAAAAGCCGTCGGCGTCTTGTGAAGTGAAAAACCTGCTCTAAATTTAACTGGAGGACACACTCTCATTTTCCCTCCTTCATATACGGATGGATGATGAGAGCTTGAAGAAATAGTCAACACTACTGATCCAAAATAAATGGTAAAGCTGTACAATAAAGTCTCATGTGTTACCTTATATATATATTATACATGTAATCTTATTATAAAGTTATTGGTTACACTTTATTTTGTAGTACTGTATGTGTAGTACTGGTAATATAAGGTAACTACATGGGTTAAAGGAGTAGTTCACTTTTGAAAAAACTTTTGCTGATAATTTACTCGCCCCCATGTCATCCAAGATGTTCATGTCTTTCTTTCTTCAGTCGAAAAGAAATGAAGGTTTTTGATGAAAACATTCCAGGATTTTTCTCCATATAATGGACTTCAATGGGGTCCAAATGGTTTCACACTTTCAGTGCAAACTGTTCAAAGGGCTTTAAATGATTCCAGACGATGAATAAGGGTCTTATCTAGCGAAACATCGCTCATTTAAGAAATAAATAACAAAGTTTAAGTTTTATAAGCACAAATGCTCGCCTTGCTCTGTTCTGTGATGCGCGATCGTGACTCTCCTGTTTGAACTCGTTCATCAAAATGAAAAAAGAAAATTCAAAGTCATTGAATGAAACTAACGAGTTGACTCGGAAAAAGATTCGTTCATTTTGTTGAACGAGTTCGAACGGAGAGTCACAAAGGCTAGCATTTGAGCTTATAAAACTTAAACTTTGTTATTTATTTTTTAAATGAGCGATCGTTTCACTTGATAAGACCCTTATTCATCATCTGGAATCGTTTAAAGTCCTTTGAACAGTTTGCAATTTGCACTGAAAGTGTCTTTTGGACCTTGAACCGTTTGGACCCCATTGAAGTCCATTATATGGAGAAAAATCCTGGAATGTTTTCGTCAAAAACCTTCATTTCTTTTCGACTGAAGAAAGAAAGATGTGGATGAGTAAATTATCAGCAAAAGTTTTTTGAAAAGTGAACTACTCCTTTAAGGTTAGGTTTATTAGTACCTAATTTATACAACCCAGTTATTGTAATTGCTATAATAATAAATACCCAGTATGCATGTAAATGCGGAACAGTACTGTAAAATAAGAAAGGCATCAGACAGTGACTATCTGCACTTGTTTTATGAGCTTTTCATGGAGCGATTAGGATCATCTATTACTGAAACATGGCTCGACATCCAGAAGCGTAACCAAAACATCCGTCTCTTCAGATCAAAATGGATCCTGCATATCACAAGTGCTCTTTATCACAATTGTCCCTAAAAGTCCCAAAAACAGATGGTTTGTTATTTCAAAACAGATGCTATTTTGCATAGAAACATGGCATGAATATTTATGTGTAATTATTCCATGACACTGACAGACCTGGAGTCCAGAATTCCTCTGGCGGGCCGCTGCAAAAAAATAAATAAATAACGAAGAGAATAAGAAATATAGTTTTAGGGACACGAGAACCGTCCCACTTACAGATGATCATAACTTACTCCTTTGTAATTGAATTTACAGATCTCGGAACAAATCGCCGTGCACGTACGAATTGGTTCATTTTTGTGTGTGTGTTCATGTTCAAGCAGGATCTACAAACGACTTTCTTCCCAGCGTTAGCGTGAGTAATGTCTGTCCCGTACCAGCACACGAAACAAACACGTTCTCGTCTTTCTCCCCGCAACTGACCTGGAACCAGATCCTCAGGACCTGCAGAAGTGCTGTACACCAGCGTTTGGTGTCACTGGTGTGTGTTACGTGCGTGTGTGTGCTGGTACGGGACGGCTGCATGAGGGCTGTCAGCTCCCGGGGGTTACAGCTGCGATTGTTTGCGTCCAGATGGAGCTTGTTTCTGCTAAATCTAAACCACCCTATAACACTTTAGTTAGCATTCCTGGTAAAGCTGTACCACATGCAGAGGAGATGAGTGTGTGTGCACTAACAAATATACACAATTACAATCATGAGCTGGATGTTTCATAAGTCTCTCTCTGGAATATAATAGTAGAAAGTGCATACTACAAATGCTTATAGGCAACGAAAAACACACTTTAGCATGCTTCATTTTGATCACATGAACTCAGTATTTGCATGTTGGAAGCATTCGAACAGGGAAGCATTGCACTAGCAACGCCATATCAGTGACTCAAAATCAATGGATTAAGTAATAAGTGCAGCTGAAATGCACGATTTCACTTGTTTTAATGAATAGAGTGAAGTGTTTCTTATTGATATTTTTTCAGTATTGCATGAAATATATACACTTGTAATCGTAAAGCGCTTTTCAAGGTACTCAAAGAGGCTTTACATGAGATAAAAAATATCAAAAGCAGCACAAACAACAAAAGCAATATAATAGAAAAGTAACATTTTTAGTTAAAAAAAAACAACAAAAAATTATTTTCAGATAATATTTTTACTGATCTTTGTGCAATGCATTCTTGGATTTTTGTGAGAGATACTTGTATAAAAGAAGGTACTTAGAAGGAAACTTAATAATGCTACAGATTTGAGATTATATAGATTATATGATGGCTTGACGTTCTGTTCCAAACCTGGACAGCATATTATAAAAGCACACACCCTGTGTAGTGATATCAGCATCGCTCTTTGTTGTACAAGAGAGAAAAATATCAAAAGCAGTATAAAAAGTAAAAAATTATTACAGTATAGCCAATAGCACTCAACATAAATCAAACATGAAACGCACACATTTTTAAAAAAACTTTTTTTTTTACATTTTCTAAATGTATAGAATAGAATTATAGAATTTATTGCAATGCATGAGATTTTTAACACTATGGAATTTATTGCAATGCATGGGATTATAGAATTTATTGCAATGCATGAGATTTTTGGCACTATAGAATTTATTGCAATGCATGGGATTTTTGGCACTATAGAATTTATTGCAATGCATGGGATTTTTGCCACTATAGAATTTATTGCAATGCATGGGATTATAGAATTTATTGCAATGCATGAGATTTTTGGCACTATAGAATTTATTGCAATGTATGGGATTTTTGCCACTATAGAATTTATTGCAATGCATGGGATTATAGAATTTATTGCAATGCATGGGATTTTTGGCACTATAGAATTTATTGCAATGCATGGGATTATAGAATTTATTGCAATGCATGGGATTTTTGGCACTATAGAATGTATTGCAATGCATGGGATTATAGAATTTATTGCAATGCATGAGATTTTTGGCACTATAGAATGTATTGCAATGCATGGGATTATAGAATTTATTGCAATGCATGGGATTTTTGGCACTATAGAATTTATTGCAATGCATGGGATTATAGAATTTATTGCAATGCATGGGATTTTTGGCACTATAGAATTTATTGCAATGCATTTGATTATAGAATTTATTGCAATACATGAGATTTTTGGCACTATAGAATTTATTGCAATGCATGGGATTTTTGGTGAAGGATACATGTGACGCCTGGCTAAAAGAAGGTACTTTAATCTATGATGCCTTAAAATGCTGTCTAGGTAGGGAGCGCACTAGAGTTTGGAACAGGGTTCTCAGCATGCTCATGCTCATCTCTGAAGTGGGTTAGACAGTCCTGCCGCAGGGTCCTTCCCCCGTCGCTGACCTCTGGGCACTATAGAATTATGCAGTTAGAAATATTAATATTCACCAGACCCGCCCTCCTGACCCCCGGCGTTCACTCTGGTATCAACCGCACACACTGATTGGCTGGGTGGTGGGGTATTATAATGAGGAGGGCAGAAGTCAGTGGGACAGAGCCATGAGATATTAATAAGCCTTAAAAATCGGCCCCTGAGGACCGCCGCTCCTCCGTGATACCACCTTTAAATCTGCAGGATCTTACTCGTTCTCGTGAGCCTTTGCGCTTTCTCTCTCTTTTGCCTCTGGCTTGTGTTTCAGAGTCACTCGACCGACTCGACGGAGGTTCACACCCGCAGGAAAGAGAAAGCACAGATGATCTCTTTAATAACTCTATTGTCCCCTTAGAAATGAAGAGCAAATGCCAGTCTCCTGGTTTTCCACAACTTGTTTTATTTTGTTAATTATTTTTTTGCATGGGTTTTTACTTGCTTCCCAAGAGAAACTTAAAATCTTTGTACATTTAAATAAACTGAACAACTCATACACAGTAAATTGTTAAGCTTTCTTAAATCAAATGTATATATTTTTTTAAAAGACCCCAATAATCTCATATGTATGGATTGGAAGCTTATTGTTTCCACCACGGAACAATAGAATAAAAAAGGTAATTGTACCTTTTAAATCTTACAATTCTGACTTTATAACTCGCAATTGTGAAACTGTAAAAATTATATGACCAAAAAATCATGGCAACATGTTCTCATTTTGATATTAATGCAATTTCGACATTTTTACAAGTTATAGGAGATTCAACTCAATTTTTAAAGCCTGTTTAATGTAATTTAAATTGAAATTATTGAAATTTGGGAGAGCAACTGAACTTAAGTTTTTAAGATGAGTAAGGTGAAAATGTTTTACTGTTTATATCTCATAACTGAAGTCAGAAATGTGAGTCTTGGACTCACACTTGGAATTGTTGGGGGGGAAAGTCAAAATTGTGATGTATATATATTCCATGGCCAAAACAAGTGTTCATACGTCATATTCTTATGTGCCTCTACAGTTGAAGAAATCTGCAATTAAAAGTTAATCTGCCAATCAAACATGAATTCAAATAATCCTACAATTCACAGTCTATAGCTTTGTACTCTTACTGGATGACAACTAATGACTCATTAGCAAAATTATCTTAGACAATGAGAAATCCTGCGGTATAAAAGAGAAACCGAGTCTGTGGAAAACAAAGTATCTCATCAGAGTTTCAGGATAAGGTTGGACATGATTCCCGGAGACGTCTTGTTATGTCCGCCCGTCTATCCTTGTATTTTGGTGTCTGGTGTTTGACGTGTCTTTACTGGCCTTGTCAGGGTTTGAGTTTCAAAAGACATCTGAAGACAGAATCAACAACCTGTGATCAAAGCTGAATTGTCAGCATCATTACCCCAGTCTTCAGTGTCACATGATCCTTTAGAAATTATTCTAATATCCTGTCAAGAAACATTTCTGATTATTATCAATGTTGAAAACAGTTCAAATAAAACAGTTGTATATTGATAAAAGTATATTAAAAAAAATGTTTTCAAATGATTTTGAAATGATTTTCAAAAGCTTAAAGCCACACACGTCTCCCAAAAATCCTGGAGAATTCAACCAATCAGAGTTTGTTTTGTTCCGCATCATGTTTAGGGCGTTAAAATGTAAAGTCCAGACCGGCGTCATCTAATATTATTCATTCACGAACACTGTGTAAACATTAGGGCTGGGTATTGACACAAATTTCACAATTCGATTCGATTTGGATTCACAAGCTTGCAATTTGATTTCGATTTCGATTCAATATTGATTATTGTGGATATCAGTTACAATAAATGGCAAATTTTCTCAAAGAAATCAAATCTCTTAACTAATGCTGTAAACTATGGGAGTCTAGTTGGGCTTCATTAGCCTAATATGAAGGTAATGATGAACTGTTTTGTAGCTATACAAACACTTAAATTACACTTTTATTTATTTTTATAATAAGAAGATTATATGAAATATAAACGTTTAAATGGTGGCCAGATTTATTCAAATATGCATTAAATATTGACGAACATTAAGATTATAATGCATATGTAATATGGTGTATATATTTAGCAAAATGCTCCTTTCTAGAGTTATTTTTTCTAGCTGACTAACGATTTTATGTGGGTTTTCTGAGGTAAATATGACGATACATGACATTGAACATATGACGATACATGACATTGTTTAACTGACGTCTTTCCACGGTTGAAACGCTGATTGGATTTCGATAAATTGTAAAAATGAGAATCGATTAATATTGAGAAATCGATATTTATTACCCAGCCCTAGGAAACATGACGGCTTTCTTTTTCCGTAAGGGGGTTTGGCATCACCACAGCTTTGTTTCTGAACGTATCCTTAAAGAACTTGACAAACTCTTCTCACGGAAACCTGTAGAATTCAACCAATCAGATAATGTCTTTAAAAGGCCTAAAGTGTGCATTATGCATCAAATGATCAGCAAACGGTCTATAAGTGTGTCTTTCCATTTACTGATCAACACGTAAAATAGTGCATGCTGGGAACTACAGATCCCAGTAAGTTATGTCAACAAAAAAGATAGTCCCACTCCCAAATTAAACTTTCATTTTACAAATGTAAGTGGATTGAACACAATGAAATTAACTTGTGACTAGGACTGTGAAACGATTAATCGCATCCAAAAAAAAAAGTTTGTGTTTACATAATAAATGTGTGTACTGTGTATAATTGTTTTAATATATAAATACACACACATGCATGTATATATTTAAGACTTTTAATTTATTTATATATTATGTAAACGCAAACTTTTATTTTGGATGTTTCACAGCCGACAAAACGACAAAAAGCCCATTTTTACAACTAATTTGAGCATATTTCTGGTCTGGTTAGGTGAGAGACCTCAACGGCCCCCTGAACACCCAGAATGTCTGTAGGACACGAGTGAGGAGGGCCTCGTCATGCAGGTCTTCCTCAGATTAAAGGCTCAGCGCTAATAAAACACGAGGCTCGTGGTCTCGAATCTGAGCTCACGGCGAATGATCAACCTGAGTTTGATGAGGAACCTCTGAGGCTCTCGGCTGCTTTAAAGGCGTCTTTCCCTTTCATCAATAGTCTCTCAGTCAACACGTCATGGTTAATACAGATCAGTGGTGGAGGGTCTCCCGGGGTTCGCTCTCTGAGAGATGCCTCTCTCCAGCAGGCCACCAACTCATGCTCCGTGTTAAAAGCTGGAGAGTGCTTGAGGAGGCGGATTCATTATCTCCCTCAACAGTGGCTGTCAGAGGAGCGCTCGTGATTAGAGCGTCCGTCTCTCGTGACGTGAGAGAGCAGAGATCTGCACTGGCAAACTGGGCATTTAAACACATTTGTATGGGGATTATGAGGAAACATTGATCAGCTGTACTGGGGGAATCTCACAAAACAAGAACGCTTCCAGCTCATGTTTCACCCCAAAATCAGAAGATGGAAAAAGAGCCTGTTTGAGAACTATTATTATGATTTTTGCATTGTGATTTACATAATTATAATAATAGTATTTATTAATTCATCATGCGGAGGCAATACAACTGAAACGGTTCAAACATTACTGTAAAAAAAATGTTTGCATGATTTGTAATCACAACATTTTTTCTTTTGTCAAATCAACTTAGACAATTTATGTAGTTCAGATAACATAATATTTTGAGTTTTTGGTGATTAAATTAATCTCCTCTCAATTTTTCTCTTTCAATGAACTTAACATTTTAAGGGAACTAGGTTACTTATTTTTTAAGTTAAACCAACTTAAGTTTTTAAGTTAAACCAACAATATATTTGTACAGTGTAGAGTACCGGCATGATAATGCAGGACTATTAATAGGATAAATAATAAGCAAAATTGAAAACAGTCAATTAGTGCTTTTTAAGAAAGTTAAGGGGGCAAAAAAATATGAGTTTTTAGATGTTTTCCAGGTGGTATATACACTGTAAAAACTGTAAAATGTAAAAAGTTGTATGATCAATAAGTTATGACAACTTATCTTTTTACATTGCTTTAACTCATCAAAATAAGTTAAGCAATTTTCAACTTAAAGTCAGTTTAATGTTAAATTGAAATGACTTAAACATCCAAGATTGTATTTCACAATTTAAGGCAAGAACTTTGTTTTTACATACCCCTATATTTATATATTTATATACCCTTTTTCTTTTGTACTTTTGGGTTAAATGTGGAAGGTTTTTGTTATTTTTCTTCTAAAATATGTCAGACTTCAATTCATAACACAAGTATGCATTGCATTAAGCATTTGCATACTGGCGTATAGTCTGTTTCCGGACTTATTTAATGACTGAATTTTCCTCAAACCCAAACGAGGGGCTGGAGGAGAAATTTACATGTTATTATTGTAGTAAAATGAATGACCTATCAAAGATTCCAGCACATGCTCTATCAAAGAAGATCTGCAGTTGTGGGAGAAAAAAACTGGCTGTGGGAATGTCATGGTGTTATAATAATAAGAGGTTCAGAAGTGGAACAGAAGATCCAGAAACTGAATGAAACTTCACCTCTTAAGTTATTAGTGTTCTGAGGGGGTTCGTATTGACATTTTAACTCGCATTGTAGTGCCTTTTGTCATATTTGCACACAGATTATCCTGATTTACCTTTCCAACGTGATGACGTAATGCGTGGCGCATCTCAGAAATCGTACAAGACGGGCATTTGTGCTTAAAAAGTATATAATTTTTATTTATTTAAAGAAAATGAGCGATCGTTTCACTAGATAAGACCCTTATTTCTCGACTGGGATCGTGTCGAGACTGACATTTGAACCATCAAGTCCAAGTAATCTGAGGTCGTGGCTGTGGTTACAAGAGGTAAAAACGATATAAATACTGTTAGTTTTCTCACACAAACCGCTCGTTTCATGTCTTAGGCCATCAATGTGTACTTACATTTACGAGTCATTAAATCATGTTTAATCTGGACTTCTCTGTGCATGCTCTTTGAGGTGGTGACCATAGACCTCCATTATATGACTGACAGACAAGAACTAAACCTAAAAATATCAAAATTTTGAAACAAACACCCCTACATCTTGGATGCCCTTGAGGTAAGCTAAAACATACCAAAAATTAATTTCAAAATGAACTAACATTGTAATTATATATTTAAGTACTGAGTAGGGATGGGCAACAATTAATCGCATCCAAAATAAAAGTTTGTGTTTACATAATATATGTTTGTGTAGCGTGTATAATTAATTTGTATATATAAATACCCACACATGCATGTATATATTTAAGAAATATGTATAATATATATATATTTATATATTAAATATATATAAATATATATATTTTATATATATATTTATTCACAATTAATATTATATATAAATATAAATATTTGATATATTAATAACACATTTTTTTTTAAATATATACATGCATGTGTGGGTATTTATATATACAAATTAATTACACACACGCATATATTATGTAAACACAAACTTTTATTTTGGATGCGATTAATCGTTGCCCATCCCTAGTACTGAGTAATATTGACTACATACTATCTGGTTATAATTAGGTTTGTTTTAGGGTTAGTAGCATGTATTTATTTATGCATAAGGTATAGAAACTGTTACGCGTAACAAAGACACTAAACTAAAGTTCATCATAACGCTCATCATAACGACACCAGCGGTAACCTGGATATGTCGTCAGATGAAAGGGGAATCTGACCCGTCTTTGATGTGTTCTGAGTTTCCGGACTCTGACAGAATCCTGAAGTCTCTCATCATCTCGTCTGATTCGTCTGGTCAGTCAGTGTTTGTGTGTGTGACCCGGGGGTCATGAGATGAAGTCAGCCCGCAGAAACAGGGCCAGTTCTCCGACTATAATCTCGCCCTGCAGTGTGTGTTAATTAGCGTCTCTGCCGGGGCTTCCCGCGTCTTTAATTGATTGATCGGTGTGTGTGTGTGTGTAGTTCTCCGGTCTGCTCTCTCTGCTCACCCAATCCGTCACACCACTGCTCATGCGGACAGCAGCACTACATTACAGCATCGTTAGCTCAGAGATCTCCTGAGCCCCGCTCTCAACACACACCATTACCAAATCCCACAAGAGTCGCTCTTTCTCCTATTATATCTGTCTGTCTTTCTCCGCGTCCCTCGTTGGACTCCGAGGGGAAGTTAATGGATGCTCTTTTCCTGTCCCATATAAAGTTTCAGGCGACACTGTTTGGGATACTTTCAAGAGAGACGTCAATATTTGCTTTCATGTCACTTTGTTTAGGATTAAGGATCTATTTGTGGCTTAATTCTTTTATTTATTTATTAAAAAGTGTGTTTATGCTAATGCATATTGCACTTACAATTAAGGTCTATAGGTTAAGACATTGCATCTGGATTAAGATTAAAATAAACGCAAGCATCACCACAAAATATTCATGTTCATAAGAGACTAGAGTGATAAAATCATGTATTTTCTTTGTGCGTGCAATGTTGCATCAGATATTTCAATGCATTTTCATTTAAGTGCAAACATAGAAATGACGTTTAAGATCTTAAAATATCAAATATTCACTATCTGGTACCAATAAATAAAAATGAATATTTTTTTTATGTTTTATACTTCGTATAAATTTAATACCTGCTTACTAGAGAATTTGAAAAAAATAATATAATTAAATATAATTTAATATTAATATTTTCTGAAGAAATTCTTCCTGGGAGTTTAGGAATATGAGAAGTGCCACAAAGTTCTCAGAAAAGTACAAGCTACTAGATGATACAATATTATCTGGATATCAACTCATTATGAAAACAATAAACACTGAGACAAAACCATAGACAGGAATTATGGCAGAAATGCATAAACAAAAGTTCATGCACAAAAAAAAACACACTTTTTTTCACCACAAATAACAAAAAGCAGCAAATTTAGGCTTTTACTGTAAATCTTCGGGTACACTTGCCCATATAGACTGTAAAGGTATTAGTGTAAAGTTTTTACCAACTAAGGGACAATTCAAAATTATTTAGTCACTGGCAATTAAATGTCTGCGGTAAACAAACCATGCAAATATATGATTGAAAAACATTTCGACTGGCCTTGCATGTGAAATAAGTCTAATCTTTTTTAAACGTACCGCTCCAGAAAGCATGCACATTTTAATTGTCTTGTACCATTTGAAGCACATGCAGTTCTCTCAAAAGGTCACTGGGGTCATGCCTTTACAATGCCTTTCAAATCAAACCTCTGGCAATTTCTCTTTTGTGCGCTCTCAGACTTCAACGCCTTTTTTCCCGTCGTTTTCTTTTTCATCCTCAGGCTATTCCTCCTAAGGCTATTTTCCCTTCTATTTTATTTCTCAGAGAGAATATGAAATTCCAGCTATCAGAAACAGGAGATCAAACAAGGCCTCGGCTGAATTCACTGTCAGAATAAAACCATTTGTTCCTGAGGCTTTTACTCAGAAGATCTCGTCCCTGGACCGTTTCCTTCTTCATGTGTGTGTTTTATGTGGTTTAGGCAGTCGTTCCTCTGGGTCGGTCTGCCACTGTTCATTTGAGAAAACATGGCGGTTTACTCCAGAACCTGCTCAGTATGCACAATACATGCCTTCAGTTCTCTTAAAGGAGCCCACTCTCAAATGAAATGAAAAGGAAAACTATTTCTAAACTCATGTGACTGCTGTGGACTGTTGCCTGATGTGGCGTTCAAGAGAGAAATGTTCACTTCATCACTTCACTTCATCACAAAATCTAGAACTAGTCGTCAAACAACATTTCAAAATCCGCCCGTTTCACCGTTACCTTCATGATTGCTGTCAGCAGTGTTCCAATCTTTATTAAAAATCTGTCAGAGGACTGTCGAGTCAAGTCTATTTATATAGCGCTTTTCACAATATAGATTGAATCAAAGCAGCTTCACAGTATCAATCAAAACATGATAACAATATTCGTTTCTTAGTGGAAAATTATCCACGTTTGGTAGAGCTGATCAAGGGTGTTATTAGGACTGTGATATCCAGCTTAAATCTTCAGTAAAACTCTAAAGACTTTAACTGTGTTTCACACCAGACACTCAAATCGTGTGAACGAGGCATATTCGCGCCGCAGGATTTTTTTACGCGCGTAACGTGTCTTTGCATTGACTTAACATTTAAATCACTCGCGCCAGACGCTCTATTCGCGTCTGGTGTGAACGCACCATTACACTTTCCCCGCCATTGACTGAATTTTCTGGTTTTCCCTGTTTTCCCTGTTATACGGTAGGGGGCGCTATTTCACATCTTCTGAAAGAGTACTGAATCTCAAAACAAGGTGATAAGAGAAACAGAAACGAGCTATAGCATATGAAAGCAGATGCATATTTAAAATAACGGAATCACCAACATTAAACATCATTTAAATCAAAACTGCCTAATTTTACCGAATGAAATGTCGACTCAGGACTGAGCAAGCTTGGCTGTTGATGGACTCGATCTACTCCATCTGTGTTTTGATCATCGTTCTGAATCTGATCTAGACATAGTCTTTGACAAACTTTTTTATGAAACTTGATAAAAAGCTTAATGCTTGAAATGGTCCTCACTGCAACATGAGATCCAGGGGGAGGAGTTGGACCCAGATCCACCTTACATATACCTAAAACTACCCATCTCCACCCCCTGATCCCTAACCCACCCCTATTCCTACCCATCTCTGCCTCCTGATCCCTAACCCCACCCCTAATCCTACCCATCTCCGCCTCCTGATCCCTAACCCCACCCCTATTCCTACCCATCTCTGCCTCCTGATCCCTAACCCCACCCCTAATCCTACCCATCTCCGCCTCCTGATCCCTAACCCCACCCCTAATCCTACCCATCTCCGCCTCCTGATCCCAAACCCCACCCCTAATCCTACCCATCTCCGCCCCCTGATCCCAAACCCCACCCCTAATCCTACCCATCTCCACCTCCTGATCCCAAACCCCAGCCCTAATCCTACCCATCTCTGCCTCCTGATCCCTAACCCCACCCCTAATCCTACCCATCTCCGCCTCCTGATCCCTAACCCCACCCCTAATCCTACCCATCTCCGCCTCCTGATCCCTAACCCCACCCATATTCCTACCCATCTCCGCCCCCTGATCCCAAACCCCAGCCCTAATCCTACCCATCTCTGCCTCCTGATCCCTAACCTCACCCCTAATCCTACCCATCTCCGCCTCCTGATCCCTAACCCCACCCCTAATCCTACCCATCTCCACCTCCTGATCCCAAACCCCACCCCTAATCCTACCCATCTCCGCCTCCTGATCCCTAACCCCACCCCTAATCCTACCCATCTCCGCCTCCTGATCCCAAACCCCACCCCTAATCCTACCCATCTCCGCCTCCTGATCCCAAACCCCACCCCTAATCCTACCCATCTCCACCTCCTGATCCCAAACCCCACCCCTAATCCTACCCATCTCCGCCTCCTGATCCCTAACCCCACCCCTAATAGTACCCATCTCCGCCCCTTAAATCTGGATCCACCTCCGCCCCCTGGATCTCGTGTACTGCAATGAGGTGCTACTGTAATGCTTTAAGCTTTGGTCTGTTCTTCCTTTATATATATCCTCTGATATTCCTACAAGAAAATGTTCTGGGGCTATGAAATATTTGGGGAAAATGATCAAAAATGCTGGCGCTGACTGTAAACTAAAAAAAATAAAATAAAAAAAAACGCTGGTGGGAAAGAGTTAAAAGCATTAAACTATTAGTAGAGAGTTATTCACAAATGTCCTGCGTGTAGAATGAAGAACCAAACAACACTGTAGAAAAACAACAATATTGTATTTCATTAAAAATGTACAAAAGTTATCTACATGATCCAGCTTTGTAAAAGGAATCTGTGCACAACAGGACAGTTTAAACGTATGTCTGATATAGAGTTCAAATGTCCATGATAATCAGTTGTGCGATTCTCAGAGTTTAGTTCAGTTTGTTTAAAGCGCTGTTACGTTCCTGTGATTCCATTCTGGTCTTCAATCATACAAAACAAAGCAAGAGGTATTTCTGATTCTGAACCACACTTTCACCTGCCAAGCTTTACATTTCATAATATTTTATCTGCATATTCATTCAGATCCTTTCTTCTGTCTAGTACAAACAAGGATAGGAAGCATAATATTACATTTAATTTACAGAATATACAAAACCGTCTCCATTGAAAAGGCCCGAAAAGATACAGTCCCGTTCTGCTCGAGTAATGTAATTCCTGCATATGCTTGTGCACAGCGAGGCACTTGTTTCTTGCGTTTGTGTCGTCAGTTCAGAAGTCGTATAAAAATACAGGACTGTCGCATATCAAATTCTCTGTCTGTTCGTATACTGTGTGTGCTGTACATACACAGGTCTAAGGCAAAGTATGGCTTCTTGAGCAAAACAAAAAGATGTCGCCAAACTAATGCTATACAGAATAATACGCTTTTAAAAAAAGGATTTAAAAAATGTCGATGCAATGTTATGTCCCACAGGTCATCACAAACACTGTCTCTTTTAATCTCGCGCTTCCTGTTTTTCCTATGACATCATATCGAGGAACTTGCTTTCCTCTGCGAGCGCAGTCAGCATGGTGCTCATGTCTCCGATGGCCATGTTGCCGATTCCCGCAGGCACCGGGGGCAACGTCACTGAGTTTCTGGGAGTGGTGAGACGGGAGGAATTCTGGGATAGGCTGCGGAGGAGGCTGGGGCTTAAAGTTCCTGATATGAGGCTGGAGTGATCGCCGTCGTCCAGCATGGCGTCGAAGTCGATCTGGGGGTGCTCTGCTCCGTTTGAATCCACTGTGCTCGAGACCTGATTTGTTTCTGGGGAGCCCATGACTATCCCGATTTGCACTGCATCTGTCATCTCAAGACTGCCGGACTCGAACATGTGAATCTGTCCAGTGTAGAAAATACCATTGGTATCTGTGCCGTCAGCCGATTTTTTAGGACTGGCCTCAGAGGTGTCATACGCAGGGCTAAAGTTGGATTGTGGGTAACCAAGTTGCTGCGCTGCAGTTGTCGTTGGCACTGAGAGCTGCCGGCTGTAGGGTTTGGGTTCTGTGGGCGGCCTTGGCTGTAGCAGTCCATGGTTTCCGTTCAGCGTGGGATTCTGGGCTGGAATGATATAGCCTTGCTGGTTGATGTTCATCTGGGAATAATTTCCATGATTATTTCCATGAAAAGTGGCATGGCTTTGACTAGCCACCGGCTGAGCTCGTACCCTGTTATTCTGGACACTGCCAGACTGTGCCGTCAGCGCTTTACCAGGCGGGCTCAGCAAACCTCCACTGATATCATTTGAAGCAGAACCCTCATTGTAACCACGCAGAAAGATAGACTGATCTGTGTTAGCCTGTCGTAGCGATTGCCTTTGGTTGACCCTCTGTGAATTAAACTCGTTATTCCGTTGCACGTGGGCAGCGTGAGCGAGGTTGTGACTCATCAGCCCAACTTGTTGGTTGGAGTTGACGTTCTGAAAGGAGGCGAGGTTTTGTTTTTGTTGGAGGTTTCCCCGCCCTGATCCCTGCTTGGTTTGGCTGTGAGATGAATCCACTGTCCCTGAACTGACCTCGTTCCACTGCACCGGCATCTGGCTCTTAGTGGCATTGGGTGAACCTGGGAATGTCTGCTGAGAGCTTGGAGCTGCCGTTTGTTGCGTTACGGCATTCGTGTTCCCTTCCACCAAGGCCAGGCGTCTCTGGTAATGACACTGTTGCAGGGACCCAAAGCCATGACCAGGATAGTAGCGGTACGTTATCCCTGGATGTTGGGTGGAATCTCCATTCTGAGATGTAAGGTACTGAACAATGTCATCGTGTGACATCATTGCGTCATTGTTCTGGTCACTCGCCATGGTTTCCATTGCCACGTTCTCAGAAATGCTAGGAGGTCGGGGCGGATATTGGTGGCGGTTTACGTTACCCTCAGACAGGCTGTTGATCTGTGAAAAGTGTCGGCTGGATCCAGGATGATGCAACGACGGATATTGGTTCACATTGGTCATGCTATTGTAACGTTGCTGGAGGGAATACTGCTCCGGACCTACTCTTCTAACTGGGTCGCTTGCTCTGCGAGTGATGTTTCCCGTCACCTCATGGGGCAAGACGCTACGGTTGGCGTAGCTGGTATCGCTACACCTTCTGGGAACTGAAGGGGGATGGATGGGGAGTGTGGCCATTTCATGGGAATCCCCAAATAGGGCCATCCGAGTCTTTAGGCTCATAGAGTCCATATTAGGTAGAGGGGTTGGTGGCGCGCCGCCTGTGGCAGCAGCATATTTGGCTTTGAGTCTGTAGTGTTGGGCAGGAGTCAGACTGAGCAGACTGGGGATTCCTCCACAATGGCTGGCCTCACTGGACCTTCTAGACAAATCAGTGGAAATGGGGTCGTAGGAGCCGGTAGAGCTGATGTTAAGGCGCCCACCAGTTTGTGAGGTTTGGCTGGATCGGCGGCTTGAATAGCAGGGCGAGATCCCGGAAGAACGACGGCTAAGGTTGTAAGCCGAGCTCACGTTGCTGGCCAGACTGTCCCGACGCTCAACCAGTTGACTTAGAACCGTAGTCTCGCCGGGACAGAGATCGCCCAGGCGCGGGCTGGAGATGGAAAGCCCTGGATCACACAGACTGCCAGAACTCTCCAATAAAGAACCTGCAACAGAAAAGAGATGAATTGCAGATAGTGTCAAATGAATTTCCAGGACTTTGTGATCTCCAGGAAATGCGATGAAATGTAAAATTGGTTTTGGTTTGTTTACTTACTGGTATTAATGGGTGGAAGCTTGGTGCTGGGGGCAGGAGGAGTTGGGTTTGCCCAGGAGCACGAGTCCCTCACCGACTTCAGCTTTTCTTGCTTCAGATACGTGAGTCTGTGGGCAGGGCTGGTGTTCTTGCGAAGATGGAGGCCCAACATTCCTGTGGAGACGGTTGAATCCACAAGGGGCGCGTCATCCAGGGCGCTCAGATCTCCCATGCTGCCCCCGCTGAGTCCCGTCGGCTCTACTCCACCGTCATGGTGGGCGGCACTGCCAAGTGGTGACGGCTCGCTGCTACATGATGACTGACCACCAGGGCTGGACTGATACATCTGAGAGAGACAGATGGGAAGTTTGAGTCTGATTACCTTTGAGAATGACCCAGAATGCAGACACAGCAACATGCAAAGCACACGACCCTTACAATCACTTCCCCAAGTGTAAATTGCAAATAATGAGCACACTGATTCGAGGTTTGGGAAAACACCCTTCCTCAAGACATCCCACTTCTTTTTCCTCCCCCTCGCGATCTTCTCAGAAAGCTACATTAAGTGCCTGACAAATCGTTATTTCCTATGGCAACCTCTTTGTACATTATGCATGTGGCCTGGCATGAATACACAAAGGGGAAAGCCTCTCAACATAAATAAGGTAAGCTAAGTCTTTGTATTCACGTCATATGACTGCACATCCCTTGAATAAAGCAAATGTATTCCGTCCCCACGTGAACCGTGCTTGATCACAGCTTGATCACTGGCACTATTTGTTCAGGACACAAAAACAGTCCCACTGATATAATATTAATCCACTAATGGCTTTTATCCTTGACTGGCAGGCGGGAGCGTTAGATCTCGGGATTGTGGGGGGATTGGGCTGGATATGTATGGTGGAAAGCCCATGGGAAATTAGGGGCCCTCTTGTGTGTCAACAGATCTCATAATGTAGAGGTCCACATTTTTTGACGCAGTGATGAATTCAACACCCAAATGTGTTTACTATCATACTGTGTCCTGAATTTGATTGAGCTTTTCATGGAATAACCTCAGAAAAAAAAGACATTTACCATGCATTCTGTGAAGGGCAGTTGACATGACATGGACTTTGACTGTGCTTAAACAAAAACCTTTGTTTTACGTTATATTTTCATCATTTTGAAGGCCATCTGAAAGCACAGATTTTGTCCATGAAATTATTATAATTACATCTGTGGGGTGACTGTCCTCTTCATAAGCTGAACGGTTAAAGAAATATGATTTAAAAACGCTGGCAATTTTAAAATTGAGGTCTATTAGAATAAAAATAAACTGGTCATGCATTTAGATTTTACAGTTTTCTATATATATATTGTAATTGTGCCGTCAAATCGATTAATCACAACTAGCATAAATGTTTATTAGGACATTAACCGGAAGTAAATAATAACTTGCAAATTTGAAAAGAGGAAGATTCATTTTTCATGTTTATGTCCAATTCATTTCCATCATGCAAAAATATATTGATGTTTGGCAAAAAACTTTGTCAACTGCCCAGTGAAAGCGACTGATATTAAGACATAGGATCCATGCTCACCTCAGTAACGTCTGTCCTTACGGAAAGTGTATGGGAGAGAAACAGGAAAGATAGCAGGAAGCACATGTAGAGAGAGCGGTTAAAGATGGACCGATACAGCAGCGTGCTTTGTTAGTATGTTTGGATTAGCATAACCTCTGATATATTTAATCAGCAATGAATAATATATGTGAGAGTACAGATTATAACCATGCAACCACTCTTGCTATGCATTCAGAAACTTACTTTGACACAGAATCAAGCTTGTGTATGGCGTCATTCACACTAGATCTTACCATAGAGTTCTCTGTCTTTATAGACTTGACCTGCAGATAGTCCTCGACGGCTCTGGTTGTGCTGTTGGCTTCGAGTTTCTCGTCAACCGTTCGCCCCGACAGCTTGGTTCCCGCTTCGTTCTCTCCGTTTTCCTTGGGCGGATGGGGTCGCGACGGAAGGTCACCCCGCTGCTTCTTGGTGACGTGAGCTTCGGGCCCGTGGACGGTTTTGACGTGTTTCCGAAGCGAGCTGGGATCGGTGTAGCGCTTCGTGCAGCCCGGTATCTTACACACGTAGGGTTTCTGCGGAGATAAATATCTCTCAGTTTCACATGACCCTCTAACAGTCAAATGTACGACTTTGAATTAGAGTTTTATCTCTTCCTGTTAAGTCAGATTATCTTCAAATGGAGCGGTGGATGAATACACAATTAGAGGAATAAATTACGGAGCGTGTGCTGACATACTGATTGTGCGAATGCTAAGCGTTCGTGATGCATGGCTGTTTACTAATAAAGTTGAGATGAAATGATCTTTCTCCCTCCTTTAGCTCGTGATGGATCAGCCGAGAATGGAAATGGCGCCGGGTTTCATTTTCTATGCGCGGTCTGCAGGTGGTCTGTTTCTCCGTTGGGGACGTGCTTGATTCTCACTAATGTATTGTGGGTTGCCGTACTCATTAGCTTCACAGCTCATTATTCACACACACACATTGTTGCTGGTTAATGGGACAACGTTGGGCGTCCAGGAGCAATCACTACACATGATGAGGGAATGCGTGAGCAAATCTAATTTTGGCCTAAATTTGTTAGTGTATGCTGAAAATGGCACATTTACATAGCATTAGGCGGTTAGCAGATCTGTAATGCCACAGTGAAGTAGATTATCTGATCCTCTCTCTGAAGAAGCACTACTGGGGCGGCACACGTCTGAAACTCGCGCGCGGATGACGCTAACTGATCGAATGCAGTCCGCCCACGTTTATAGGAATAGTTCACCTAGAAATTAAAATATGGTTATAAGATGCTCACCCTCGGGTTAGTGGTTTTAATAGCTCTGGTTGAGGAACAAACCGAAATTTAAGTCGTTTTTTAGGTTAATCTTATGGTCACCATTCACTTTCATTGTATGGAAATGAGCAGCTTGAATGTCACATTATTTGTCTGGGTCTCTCCAATATAAAGACTAAATAAATTATCCAGTTCTAATTACCATAATGAAATAAAACAACACATTTTTATTACTGAAATGCAAAAATATTAATATATTATATTATATATTATTATATTAATATATATATATATATATATTAATATATTATTATTATTATTTTTATTAATATATAATATTTTTTTTTTATTATATATAAATATAATAATATATAATATATATATATTTATTGTTTTTATTTATTTATTTTTTTACAGTATTTTGATTGGTTGTAATGCGGCAAATTAAAAATGCAAAAAATATCAATGCAAAAATAACAATTTTTATATTTATATTGTTTATTACTTACTACTACTAAATGAAATATTTATACAATTTTTTTTTCAATGAAAAATGTATATATATTATCACACACAAACAGGATATATATATATATATATATATATATATATATATATATATATATATGTATATATATGTATTTGGCCTTGCTTTAGTTTGGGGTCCACTTGCTATGGACTATGACTTTTGCCTCAAACTCCTAATTTTTGCTTATTTATAGTTTGTAAGGTAGTTGTTAAGTTTAGGTGTTTGGTAGGATTAAGCGATGTAGAAAAAAGTCTCTTTACCTCATTGGAGTGTGTGCGGTTCTGGTGTTTGGCTCGGTCCGAGGCGTTGGAGAAGGCCTTGTTACAGCCCTCATGCTCACACACATAGGGTTTCTCTCCGGTGTGTGAGCGCAAGTGAGTTTTCAGATTTTCCAGACGAGAGTATGCCTTAGAGCAGCCCTCGAACTAAAACACACACAGACATTCATAAAGCTCAAATAAAACCAATCCTAGAGTCCATTACTAGAGTTGTTCTAGTTATGGAAATAATTACTACCAATTCAAATAATCTCCAGTGTTTGCTGACAAAACCCATTGCAACATGATCAAATCAGTCACGTATCGTATATGCACAAACGCTGCTAATCATCATCTGTTATCCAAAGCAAGTTGCATTGCATTCAAGGTATTTTTATGAGTTCAAGAACTGCATTTCGTTGGAAAATAACCCATGATCTACTGTTTGGATAAACAACAATATGCGTGACATAAAACCCTTATATTTATCATGTTTAATGCATACAGTCATGCTAATTTTATTTACTTAAAAGAAAAAAAGTAAATATATAAATGCAAATTCCCTTAGATTTTTATCTGTATTTGGGGGACATTAAGTTTTAATGTTTTCTTAGCTGTAGTTTGGGGACATTTTTTTATTTATTTTTAATTATTTGAAAAATATATTTATAACTATTCATAATTTAGGGCTTTATCTGTAGTTTTATTTGTAAAATATTTTAAATATTTTGAAAAGTATAAAAATCCAAATTCACTTAAATTTGTATCTGTAGTGTGAAAATTTGAATTTTTGATTTTTTTTTTTAAAATATTACAATAGTTTATGCACATTTGCATTTTTCTTCTTTTAAACTTTTAAAGTATAATTTTTTTTTCTTTGAGGTCTTGGTTAATCTGTACTAGTCATTATAATTTGTTTTACATAAACAATAGAAGGTCTGTCTATGTTATGTAGGTCTATAGGTGTGTGTTTAATCACGTTTGACTCACAGTGCACTTGTGCGGTTTCTCCCCGGTGTGTCTGCGCATGTGAACCACCAGCATGTACTGCGCTTTAAAGGGCTTCTGTTCGCGAGAGCACTCGTCCCAGCGGCACACGAACTCCTTCTTCTCCCCGTGGATGTGTTCGTTATTGATGTGCTGCGAACACACAAACACAACCATTCAGTTTCATTCTGCTACAGGAATCTCGGGTCTCACCTCCCTTTGTAATGTCAGCGTTGTGTTTAAGGTCTAATTGGCCGTTCCCTGCACACACACACACACACACACAAAACAGCACAATTGGCGTCATTTGGACGCGAGGCTGCATCTATCAAGGGCTTGAGAAAATAAAGCAATTTGAGCTTCTGAGGAGCACATTTGCCTATCCGCCAATTGAAGAGCAGAGCTATCCATCACGAGCGTCTGCGTTCTCTACGTCTGTCAGACGGGAATAAGAAAATGTGATGGTGTGTGATTGTGAGAGAGTGTGTGTTTAAAAGTGTCTCTGGTGATGGACAAGAACCCTCAGATCTGAGTGAACCACAGATTTTCAATTACGAACAAACTCTCTGTGTACTCAAATGGCTTTTAAGGGATTCTTGGAAATTTACACTGAAGTTGTTCTCTTCAAAATGCCTCGATGTGATTCATTAGAGCGAGAGCCAGTGTGTGTGTTTCTTAAACGCTGCCGGATCATTTCTCTTCTCTAACACTCGCGTTTATATTCATTCTTGAGGCCTCAGTGTTAACTGGTCAACACACTGAATCAAATGGTGTTCTGTGTTCCAGTTTGGTGTTTCACAACTCATTTTTGTAATGAACTCCATCTTAACTGCTGACAGTTAGACTCCAAATAGAGATCTTAAGAGTTTGCAAATGCTTTTTGAATCGGAGCATCTGAATCTCTAAATAGAATCGGTTCATTAAGAGTGGATTAAGACTAAAACATCTTTCTAACTGTCAGACTATCCCATAACCACACACACACACGCATCACACCCATACCCATCTCACACACACACACACACACACACTAACCCGACCCCTAAACCTACCCATCACACACACTAAGCCGACCCCTAAACCTGCCCATCACACACTAACCCGACCCCTAAACCTGCCCATCACACACTAACCCAACCCCTAAACCTGCCCATCACACACTAACCCGACCCCTAAACCTGCCCATCACACACTAACCCGACCCCTAAACCTGCCCATCACACACACTAAGCCGACCCCTAAACCTGCCCATCACACACTAACCCGATCCCTAAACCTGCCCATCACACACTAACCCGACCCCTAAACCTGCCCATCACACACTAACCGACCCCTAAACCTGCCCATCACACACTAACCCGACCCCTAAACCTGCCCATCACACACTAACCCGATCCCTAAACCTTCCCATCACACACTAACCCGACCCCTAAACCTGCCCATCACACACTAACCCGACCCCTAAACCTTCCCATCACACACTAACCCGATCCCTAAACCTTCCCATCACACACACACACTAACCCGATCCCTAAACCTGCCCATCACACACACTAACCCGACCCCTAAACCTGCCCATCACACACTAACCCGATCCCTAAACCTTCCCATCACACACACACACTAACCCGATCCCTAAACCTTCCCATCACACACACACACTAACCCGATCCCTAAACCTGCCCATCACACACACTAACCCGACCCCTAAACCTGCCCATCACACACACTAACCCGACCCCTAAACCTGCCCATCACACACTAACCCGACCCCTAAACCTTCCCATCACACACTAACCCGATCCCTAAACCTTCCCATCACACACACACACTAACCCGATCCCTAAACCTGCCCATCACACACACTAACCCGACCCCTAAACCTGCCCATCACACACTAACCCGACCCCTAAACCTGCCCATCACACACTAACCCGACCCCTAAACCTGCCCATCACACACTAACCCGACCCCTAAACCTGCCCATCACACACTAACCCGACCCCTAAACCTACCCATCACACACTAACCCGACCCCTAAACCTGCCCATCACACACTAACCCGACCCCTAAACCTGCCCATCACACACTAACCCGACCCCTAAACCTGCCCATCACACACACACACTAACCCGACCCCTAAACCTACCCATCACACACTAACCCGACCCCTAAACCTGCCCATCACACACTAACCCGACCCCTAAACCTGCCCATCACACACTAACCCGACCCCTAAACCTGCCCATCACACACTAACCCGACCCCTAAACCTACCCATCACACACTAACCCGACCCCTAAACCTGCCCATCACACACTAACCCGACCCCTAAACCTGCCCATCACACACTAACCCAACCCCTAAACCTGCCCATCACACACACTAACCCGACCCCTAAACCTGCCCATCACACACTAACCCGACCCCTAAACCTGCCCATCACACACTAACCCGACCCCTAAACCTGCCCATCACACACACTAACCCGATCCCTAAACCTTCCCATCACACACTAACCCGACCCCTAAACCTGCCCATCACACACTAACCCGACCCCTAAACCTGCCCATCACACACACTAACCCGACCCCTAAACCTGCCCATCACACACTAACCCGACCCCTAAACCTGCCCATCACACACTAACCCGACCCCTAAACCTGCCCATCACACACTAACCCGACCCCTAAACCTGCCCATCACACACTAACCCGGCCCCTAAACCTACCCATCACACACTAACCCGACCCCTAAACCTGCCCATCACACACTAACCCGACCCCTAAACCTGCCCATCACACACTAACCCGGCCCCTAAACCTACCCATCACACACACACTAACCCGACCCCTAAACCTGCCCATCACACACACACACGCTAACCCGACCCCTAAACATACCCATCACACACACTAACCCGACCCCTAAACCTACCCATCACACACACACACACGATAACCCGACCCCTAAACCTACCCATCACACACACACACACACACACGCTAACCCGACCCCTAAACCTACCCATCACACACTAACCCGACCCCTAAACCTACCCATCACACACACACACGCTAACCCGACCCCTAAACCTACCCATCACACACACACACGCTAACCCGACCCCTAAACCTGCCCATCACACACACACACGCTAAAACAACTTTCTGTCCAGTTTTTACCGACTGCCTGAATCAATCAGGAATTAGAAATGATCCACACACACGATTCCTCCACAATAAGCTTCATTATGGCCACATCTGTAGACTTCCCATCATGATGTCCTACAGCAGCAACACTGAACTGCTCCAGATCACTGATAACACACACACACACACACACACAGGCGCTCTCTGTTCCTCTTTAAGCCCATAATGAGCTGTTATCAGAGTGTGTATCGCTTGTGTAAACAGACAATCAAGAGTGTCATTCAGTGAAGATCTCATTCAGTGACTGAGCGAGAGTGAGAGTGAATCAGTCCCTCTCCTCAGCGAGTGTGTGTGTGTGTGTGTGTTTCAGTGTGATGGACAGGCTCTTTTCTCTACGCTTCACTGGTTGGCTGGAATGCCACAGAAAGTTGTCACCCCACACAGCACAGAGTGCATGCTGGGATAGATCAGCCCGTCTCAGGAAAGCACATCAAAGCATTACAAAGAAACCAGTCGGTCGTGAAAACACACCGTCCAAATTCCCTTGACCTATTTCACTCTCTAAAGGAGTGTGTAAGTTATGTTGGTGTAAGGAATAAAATATATAATATAATTTGATAGTTGATCTAATATAACAACATGAATGTGTGTATACAAATAAATAAATAATAATATTAATAATATGAGTACCAAACAAATACTGGTGTAGCATTAGCTTTTAAAAGTGCAGATATCTATCATTAAAAGTGTTTAATTTATTATAATTATAATTGTACTGTAAGTCTGTATTTCATGTATTTTCTTCTCTATATTGTTAGCCTGTGGTATTCTAAACCAGTTCCACATGAACAATTCGGATCATCTGGTGAGACAGATTTATGCTGTGCCCTTTGGGTCACGGGTCAAGAGGTCAGAGGTCAGTGACCGCTTGTGCCACTCAGCTGCCCAGGCCAAAACCGAGTCAGTAAATTTAAGTAAGTCTCCTCAGATGGGACGCTTATTACACACACACACAGTAGGAGCTTTCTCACAACGGCATTCCCAAGTCTGACCAGTCGTTATAAATGCAGGTGAGCTGCTCTTCCTGTCTAAGTCTGCGCTTTTTGGAAAGAATAATGTAAGTTGCACCCAATAAAATCGAACTTGTGTTTAAAAAGTGGATGAATTGTGATTCTGCCTGTTGTTTCCGCATCTCTCCTTCACTGCTGGTATTTAGTGATTTCTTGACCCTGTGTCCAACCCAGCCGTCTGTCAGACTATCCCATAACCACACACACACACACACACACTTACATGCACCAGCTGTTCCTGCGTGTCGTACTCTTTGCTGCAGCGCTCCCAGTGGCAGTTGGTCTCGTACACCAGCTCCGCCTCATGCTTGCACTCGTCCAAGTCTTCCTTCAGGTCCAGTGCGCCACCTAGGTGGTCCTGAGGAACAGCAACGTTATGGTATTAACACTCTTTAACACTCTCATTAATAAACATTTGAGCTTCAACAAGAACCAATGAGGTTCATTCTCGTGTTACGCATCACGTTTCAGCTTCAGCAAGAACCAATGGGGTTCATTTTCGTGTTACGCATCACGTTTGAGCTTCAACAAGAGCCAATGAGGTTCATTCTTGTGTTACGCATCACATTTGAGCTTCAACAAGAGCCAATGAGGTTCATTCTCGTGTTACGCATCACGTTTGAGCTTCAACAAGAGCCAATGAGGTTCATTCTCGTGTTACGCATCACGTTTGAGCTTCATCAAGAGCCAATGAGGTTCATTCTCGTGTTACGCATCACGTTTGAGCTTCATCAAGAGCCAATGAGGTTCATTCTCGTGTTACGCATCACGTTTGAGCTTCATCAAGAGCCAATGAGGTTCATTCTCGTGTTACGCATCACGTTTGAGCTTCATCAAGAGCCAATGAGGTTCATTCTCGTGTTACGCATCACGGTTGAGCTTCATCAAGAGCCAATGAGGTTCATTCTCGTGTTACGCATCACGTTTGAGCTTCATCAAGAGCCAATGAGGTTCATTCTTGTGTTACGCATCACGTTTGAGCTTCATCAAGAGCCAATGAGGTTCATTCTTGTGTTACGCATCACGGTTGAGCTTCATCAAGAGCCAATGAGGTTCATTCTCGTGTTACACATCACGTTTGAGCTTCATCAAGAGCCAATGAGGTTCATTCTCGTGTTACGCATCACGTTTGAGCTTCATCAAGAGCCAATGAGGTTCATTCTCGTGTTACACATCACGTTTGAGCTTCAGCAAGAGCCAATGAGGTTCATTCTCGTGTTACGCATCACGTTTGAGCTTCATCAAGAGCCAATGAGGTTCATTCTCGTGTTACGCATCACGTTTGAGCTTCATCAAGAGCCAATGAGGTTCATTCTCGTGTTACGCATCACGTTTGAGCTTCATCAAGAGCCAATGAGGTTCATTCTTGTGTTACGCATCACGGTTGAGCTTCATCAAGAGCCAATGAGGTTCATTCTCGTGTTACACATCACGTTTGAGCTTCATCAAGAGCCAATGAGGTTCATTCTCGTGTTACACATCACGTTTGAGCTTCATCAAGAGCCAATGAGGTTCATTCTCGTGTTACACATCACGTTTGAGCTTCATCAAGAACCAATGAGGTTCATTCTCGTGTTACGCATCACGTTTGAGCTTCATCAAGAGCCAATGAGGTTCATTCTCGTGTTACGCATCACGTTTGAGCTTCATCAAGAGCCAATGAGGTTCATTCTCGTGTTACACATCACGTTTGAGCTTCATCAAGAGCCAATGAGGTTCATTCTCGTGTTACGCATCACGTTTGAGCTTCATCAAGAACCAATGAGGTTCATTCTCGTGTTACGCATCACGTTTGAGCTTCATCAAGAGCCAATGAGGTTCATTCTCGTGTTACGCATCACATTTGAGCTTCAACAAGAGCCAATGAGGTTCATTCTCGTGTTACGCATCACATTTGAGCTTCAGCAAGAGCCAATGAGGTTCATTCTCGTGTTACGCATCACATTTGAGCTTCAACAAGAGCCAATGAGGTTCATTCTCGTGTTACGCATCACATTTGAGCTTCAACAAGAGCCAATGAGGTTCATTCTCGTGTTACGCATCACATTTGAGCTTCAACAAGAGCCAATGAGGTTCATTCTCGTGTTACGCATCACATTTGAGCTTCAGCAAGAGCCAATGAGGTTCATCGTTGTGTTACGCATCACATTTGAGCTTCAGCAAGAGCCAATGAGGTTCATTCTCGTGTTACGCATCACGTTTTAGCTTCATCAAGAGCCAATGAGGTTCATTCTCGTGTTACGCATCACATTTGAGCTTCAACAAGAGCCAATGAGGTTCATTCTCGTGTTACGCATCACATTTGAGCTTCAGTAAGAGCCAATGAGGTTCATTCTCGTGTTACGCATCACATTTGAGCTTCAACAAGAGCCAATGAGGTTCATCGTTGTGTTACGCATCACATTTGAGCTTCAGCAAGAGCCAATGAGGTTCATTCTCGTGTTACGCATCACATTTGAGCTTCAGCAAGAGCCAATGAGGTTCATTCTCGTGTTACGCATCACATTTGAGCTTCAACAAGAGCCAATGAGGTTCATTCTCGTGTTACGCATCACATTTGAGCTTCAGCAAGAGCCAATGAGGTTCATTCTCGTGTTACGCATCACATTTGAGCTTCAACAAGAGCCAATGAGGTTCATTCTCGTGTTACGCATCACATTTGAGCTTCAACAAGAGCCAATGAGGTTCATTCTCGTGTTACGCATCACATTTGAGCTTCAACAAGAGCCAATGAGGTTCATTCTCGTGTTACGCATCACATTTGAGCTTCAGCAAGAGCCAATGAGGTTCATCGTTGTGTTACGCATCACATTTGAGCTTCAGCAAGAGCCAATGAGGTTCATTCTCGTGTTACGCATCACGTTTGAGCTTCATCAAGAGCCAATGAGGTTCATTCTCGTGTTACGCATCACATTTGAGCTTCAACAAGAGCCAATGAGGTTCATTCTCGTGTTACGCATCACATTTGAGCTTCAGTAAGAGCCAATGAGGTTCATTCTCGTGTTACGCATCACATTTGAGCTTCAACAAGAGCCAATGAGGTTCATCGTTGTGTTACGCATCACATTTGAGCTTCAGCAAGAGCCAATGAGGTTCATTCTCGTGTTACGCATCACATTTGAGCTTCAGCAAGAGCCAATGAGGTTCATTCTCGTGTTACGCATCACATTTGAGCTTCAACAAGAGCCAATGAGGTTCATCGTTGTGTTACGCATCACATTTGAGCTTCAGCAAGAGCCAATGAGGTTCATTCTCGTGTTACGCATCACATTTGAGCTTCAGCAAGAGCCAATGAGGTTCATCGTTGTGTTACGCATCACATTTGAGCTTCAGCAAGAGCCAATGAGGTTCATTCTCGTGTTACGCATCACATTTGAGCTTCAGCAAGAGCCAATGAGGTTCATTCTCGTGTTACGCATCACATTTGAGCTTCATCAAGAGCCAATGAGGTTCATTCTCGTGTTACGCATCACGTTTGAGCTTCTGAAAGGCTTGTTCTCGCACGTCAAGCAGATTCAGTTGAGCTTCTGTTTGTCCACTCATTAATATTTAAATGTGAATAAAAGTCTAAATTCAATCTGTTCATCATATCTCGTTCATCATTCATCGAGTCTCTTCAGAATATTTAGACTAAACCGCTCAATTCAAATGGATTAGCTTTACAATGATATTTTTGAAGCTTATAAGTGGTAGTTGCATAGACTGTCAATGGAGAGAGAAATCTCACCGAAGACGAACACAAACCGTATGGGTTTGGAACGACAAAAGGATGAGTAATTAATAAAAGAATTTTAATTTTAGGGCGAACAACTAACCCTTTAATACCACGACTTAAACCCAACAAAATATCAACGTCAGCTGTCAAAACGTGAAAATAGTTAGAGGCTTTGTTCACCACAGACCTTATTTCAGGCGATTTAGCAAAAACCCATTCACAAATCCCATAGACTTTAGAGCGAGGGAGCCGGGAGTACTAAAATGCTAACTCACTTCAGCGCTTTGGCCTACAGAGTGACGTCGTAACTTCGGCACTCTGACACTGGCATTAAACCAAACATCAATGTCTTCTTCACATCGGCCCACTGGACAGACAAACGCTCTATAACAGCACTCCCTCAACGCTGATGTATTATTTACCCGGCCAGAACGGTAGTATGAAGACGTAACATTAATTGTGCGCTTGTAGCGACACGTGTGTGGTGTTAAGAGCGATTGGACCGTGCTCTGCTGTGGGTAGCGGAGACGCTCACACACACACACACACGCACACACAGCATGCTGACTGCAGCATGTTTATCTCTGCCCTGTGAGCTATCTTCATCAATTCTGCTGGCCCCAAGACGACGGCAGCCGCCTTATTCCCCATGCATCAAGAGCCAACCTGCCTCACCGCCAAGAGCAGCCGCAGATTTGTCAAAAGATGAGCAGCGCGAAGGAGAAAGAGAGAGAGAAAAAACTCTCAGGTGACAATAACGGCCGGCCAATATTTCATTAAAATGAAGTGCTCTGGCACAGTTTACACGGCACGGCGAGTGAGCGAGCCAACGCGTGTAAAGCTCTTATCAGCTGGAGTTTTTCTCGCGCGGTGCGTGTGAAGAAGCGGGTCAGGGGACCGCGGGGCTCCCGAGGGCCTCACGGCCTGTCATTGATCAGTACGAAGCAATTCAGAGAGAAAAATCCCCACTTTTTTTTTAGCGTAACAGGACGAACGGGCCATTCACCGTCTGTTGTTTCTATGCGTTTTCCGTCAAGTTCTGTTTCATAACCTTGTGAGCGGATGTCAAGACTGATATGTGGATTTCACAGGGAACGCAATCCCAGAATGCATTGCTTTGGCCTTAGAAAGGAAATCTAATATGGAGTCATGCTGATTTTGTGTATATTTTATATAATAAAAAATGCTTATAGAAAAAAAAATACAGTAGTTGATATAATAATATTTATTTATTGTATCTATTTTTAAAACAATTTTATAGTAAAATACACTGTAAACAAACATCGGATGAAATCAATTTGAATATTAATATAAAATATATTGTATAATATTAATATTATATATTCATATAATATGTGTATTTTATATTAACATTCACTTATATTATAAATATATAATATATAATACAATCAAATATAGTTTATATTCAAGTTAAAATGAAAATAATAGCATAAAAATAAATTATGTATAAAAGGTGCCATACAAATATAATGCTAATAATATTTATATATATATATATATATATATATAATATTATTATTTGTATAACACCTTAGGGTGCCATACAATAATTATAATAATAATAATGATACATGAATGCAGTACAATATATTTATTCTATTGATTTATTTATATTAATAATAGCACACTAATATGATAAATGCAATTTTATATTAATACTAGAATATAATATAATACTAATGTTGCAGTGATTATTTAAAATATATGTTTTTATATTTATATTAATATAATAGCATCTATTTTTCTATTTTATTGCGTCAAATCTACACAATATTAGTGTGTGTGGACCTTCACTTGAACACTACAAGGCGTAGTACATGTGTGTATGTGTGTAGAGAGCTTCAGATCGCTTACTAATGAGGTTACATGTCATTTAAGATGTTGACTTAGAAGTGAGCACACTAGGACGCGGTCCCTTACCGGAGAGCACGGCGACACAGGTCGCGGCCCGTCCAACTCTGTCTTGACCTTTGACCTCTTGTGGTTTAGAGGGTTTACCGTGCTGCTGACTGCAGAGTCTCCATTTGTGTTCTGAAGAAAGAGCGAAGAAAGAAGAGAAGTGAGCATCAAGACAGCAGACGACTCGAAGTGCTGACAGAGTCCATGTGCGGTCTGGAACTACTGTGTGTTTCTGACAGAAGAGCAACCACAGAGAAACTGCGTCGTGTGTGTGTGTGTGTGTGGCTTCAGCTTCAGCTCTAATAATGAGAATCAGGCTCTTTTCATTCATTTTTACATAAAATGTACAGTGAAATAATTATTGAATGAATTAATTAATTATTATGAATTAATTCCAAATACAAGAATACTAATAGTTTATTATTATGGTTATAACAACACTACAATAAAATAATTTCTCGAAAAATATTTATTATTAATGCATCTATTTATGCATCTATGTTCTATATAGTGCATATGCATATTTTTTTTATGCCTGTGCTATACAGATACTACAACTACTACTAATACTAAATACTATTATAAATATATTATGATGAAATATAATCATAGTTTATTGTGAATTTATTAATATTTTTATTAATTGTGTTGAACCATTTATTTATAAATTATTTTATACATAAAAGGTGCTATACAAATAATAATAATAGTTATATGAATAAAAGTTCTATACATGAACAATTGATTGTAAAAAATATTATCATTATTATTAATATTATTATATGGCAAAGTTTATACTAGATACATTTTTTTGTACATGGAAAAGTTGAAGTACAAATAATAACAATATTAATAATAAAATAGTATATATAAATACTATAAATAGTAGCACTAGTACTATAAATAATATTACAATAAAATATTTTTAACATATTATTATTATTTGTAGGTGCCATACAGTTTTAATAATAACACTAGCAATAATAATAATTATTATGTTGTATTAAAAGTAATAATAGTACTCTAAACAATATTATAATAAAATATTAGTTTTTAATGAATTATTGCTTATATATATATATAAATGGTGCCATATAAATACAATACTATAATAAAAATAATTTGTATAGCACTTTTTATACTTTAATATTGCAAAAAGCATTCTAATACACTCTCTAAAACGAGACTGAGTGTCGTTGTGTTGGTGTGTCAGTGACGTGTGTTACCTTGCTGTCGATGTCACTGGCTGTGTGTGTGGGCAGGGTGGACAGGCTCAGTGGGACCCTGCTGGAGAACGCGGGTGACGACTGTATGAGCGGCGGAGTGTGTCCGAACGCACTGAGGCTTCGCTGCTGGGACAACAGCTGCTGATACGCCACCGGATTGATGGAGTGTGGGAACGGGAATGAAGGGCTGGAACAGAAGAGATGAAGAGATGGGCATGTGCTGCTGTATAAACCAGCACTTTCATGCCCCGATTACAAGAAGGGAAGATGCAGATATTTCCCTGCGGTTTCCTCCTATTTGCACCAAAACCCCGTTTTTATCACAGAAAACGATTATTTCTAAAATGTGAAGATTTCTGATAACGCCGGTTATGTGTTGTCAGTCGACTGGGAGAAACAGGGTTTTAGGTTCTCAAACGCCATATTATGCGCCAGGAAATGCTTAACGTCATATGATCATAGACGGCGTTTTTGATGATGTTATATTGAAAACGGAGGAAATATTAGTTTCTCAATGGGATCGAAATTTCATTCAGATCGAGCTCAATCGGATCGGTTAAGATGTTTACATGAAGGCTTTTCAGTCCGATGGAGGCGGATTATTTGTTTGCAAGTAGCCACTGATAGATGAATCCAGGTACCTGATTCCTCCGACTGAGAGGTGTCCGTACGAGCTGCTGGCGGCCGAGCTGGAGCGGGAGTTGTTGATGTAGGCCACCAGAGAGTTGGGTGATGTTCGGATCATGGTCTGCAGGTCGATGCTGGCGTCCGAGAGCGGCGAGATGGATAACGCTCGCTTTCGACTCAACCTGGGCGTCAGACGAGGGCTGGGAAACCGTGACACTGTAAACACGTAACATGTTAAACCATGCAATCAAACCAGAACTCTTTAAACACGTTTATTGTGCAATTAAATTCCAAATCTGTGTTTAACTAAATTTGTTTTTAAAGATGTGACAGTGTCAGAAATGCACAAAATTTGGCACATGTGTACACCACGACAGTCTGAGTGCACGCACCAAATTTAAGCAATTTCCACCAATAGGTGGCGCTATAACTTAAAAAAAATCTTACGTTTACCCCAAACTTTACCTCAAAAGCACACACGGCAACACCCATTAGGCTTTATGCTGAATGTTGGCAGCTGTTCCACATCTGTTTTGAGCTAATGATTGCTGCTAATTGCAATATTTTTGATGCTCCAATGCTTATAAAGTTTCTGTACACTCGTGTACTGTGGGTTAATTGGGACTAAACGGCTTATAGCCAAGAAAAATGGTCTGTAATCTGTAGTTTTGACGCATGCATCTGAGAGCGAAGAGATGGACGGTGTAAAATTCTGTCATTTTTAGTAAAATGAATCTTACTTTCTTGATCAATGTTTATTGCGCAATTCATCAATGCAATTGTTTTTAAAGATAATTATATATTTTTTGATCCATCAGGAAGTCCATAATTCTGAAATTGTCCAGTTATTTCAGCAGATCCTCCCAGCATGACACCAGTTCAAGTGATCAATACTTCAGTTTGATTCTCTTTCTCTCGCTCAGGAGAATCTTAGTGTCATTTCCAGTTTCGTTCACTGCTGAGCTATTTTAGGAACCTCACTAGCGTGTGTGCGTGTGTTTGTGTGTGAGTGTGGAGTACGACTGCATGATCGATGCTCTCACACACCCTCTGCGACACACGGCTCCGCAGGATAGAGCCGAAGCCCATCAATAAGTGCTCAAGATTGATTTCCGGCCGTGGAAAACAGAATATACTGTACTTGGATAACGTGACTTCACTGGGAAACCAGATTCACTCCAGTATTACAAAGATCGTGAAGAAGTCACAACAAACTTTATGCAAAAATATTTATAGTTAAATTACATTATATTTAGATATATATATTTAAATATTTTGTTCAATATTTAAAATGTATAAAATAAATAAAATATACCTTTAATGAAATATTGTTTGTTTCAAATTTTTAAAAAATAATAAAAATACTTACATATATAAAAATATTAAATAAAATATTAAATAAATATTAAATAAAATATTTTTTTTTAAAATAGTGTTTCTACAGCTTCTTATGTTTTGGTAATATTGTATGTAAAAAAAAAATACAAAGAAGAAAAATCAATTCAAAGTATTCTGAAAATTTGTTTAAAGTGCTTTATTTTACCGGTTAGGTAAAAACTGTCTTAATCGTCCCCATCTCACACACAGCATGACCTCATTTTGATTTGATTTGGGATAATTAATCCTTCCCAATAAATTACCGTAATTACCCAGATAACAATCAGACGATTGCAGACTTGACTTTGTTTAATGTGGGTAATTTACAGAACCAATTCTGGCTCAAAAAGAAATGTGTGTGAATAATAAGTGTATGTTTGCGCGTCAATGGCTCATGATTGTCTTGGTAACATCAACAGGGATTGAAAATACTTTAATTTAATATATCTGTGCCATTAAACCGGATTCCTTATCATTAAAGTAGTGATAACTTGTGTAGATAATGTTTCAGACTTGAGAAGCTCTGAGCAGTTTTTAGTGGAGAGTTCCTGAGACGACTGCAGCTAGCTCAACAGGTGCTAAGCATTAGACTCTGTGTTGTGTGTGTGTGTGTGTATCCAGAGACTCTGGCAACCGGACGTCCATAATGATTTCATCATCACGAGCCGCGCCAACACAAGCAGGATTACACAAATCATTTATTTGTGTGTGTGTGTGTGTGGGGGGGGGGGGACTTGTTCCCTACAGACCACAGCGCTAATAAATAATCCCTCAGCTTTGTTGCAGTGAGGGTCATTACTCTTAGCATGAGCTAATGGTTTGCTGTCATGTTCAGGCGTTCGTTGGAGCTCCTAACACATCTTTAGTGCTAAGAGCCGCCTCAGGACCCAAATCCAGAGAGAACCGATGCTAAACACACAGTGGAAAAGACAAAGAAAAACAAACCAAAAACTTACAACGTCAATCTCATACAGGAATCTTTTGGAGCTACTGATCTTTGACTGAAAGCAAACGTTGGGCCTGTGTACGTTTGCAAATTTAAACGCGTTCTGTGGTGGAATTTGCATGGTCTTAAAGGGATACTCCACTTTTTTTTTGGAAACAGGCTCATTTTACAACTCCCCCAGAGTTAAACTGTTGAGTTTTAACGTTATTGAATCCATTCGGCCGATCTCTGGTTCTGGCGGTACCACTTTTAGCATAGCTTAGCATACATCATTGAAGTGGACAAGACCGTTAGCAAAAAAAAATGACCAAAGTGTTTCGATAGCATGAGTGCGGCAGGCGTAATGATATGACGCAGCGCCTGAAAATAGGCTATCTTCCGTCAACATAACTACACAAACTTAGTCCCGGTCACGTTGGAAGTTACCAAGCTGGGGACTATTTTCAGGCGCAGCGTCATATCATTGCACCTGCTGCACTCGCGGTACGGCAGCAAACTTTCGTGATTATTATGAGAGTATAGTTCCTAGCCATATCAGCCTAGAAAATCACACAACTTTACATTTTCCATCAGTCTTAGTGCACGATGTAACTACAGAAATAGGAAAAATATTGAAACACTTTGGTCATTTTTTTATGAGAAATGCTAACGGTCTTGTCCACATCAATAATGTATGCTAAGCTATGCTAAAAGTGGTACCGCCAGAACCGGAGATCGGCTGAATGGATTGAATAACGGTAAAACTCAACAGTTTAACTCTGTAAAATTAGTCTATTTCCAAAAAAAGTGGAGTATCCCTTTAATGGCCTTACAAAGACGCCATGATCTTATGCTTTCACCACAGCGGAAGAAAAAAAACACTATTAACATCATCTCCACTGTTTGTGTTTGCATTTAGCTAAATTCATATGAACAAATATGGCTTACTGGATGTGACAATATCAGAACTTCACAAAATTTGGTACACATGTACTCCACGACAATCTAAGAAAACACACCAAATTTCAGCCACTTCCACCAATAGGTGGCGCTATAACAAAAAAAAAACAACAACTCAAAACTGTACCTGTGATCACTAAATTTACCACAAAAAATAAGTCTACATGCAACATCCATATGACTTTACGCTGAATGTTGGCAATTGTGGTCATTTTCTCAACATTTCCAATATGTTTGGATTTGCAGCATTTTTGATTGTTAGTCACTCTGGCTGGTCCATTGTTTATAGAGTTACTGTACCTCTGGGTTCTTTGGGTTAATCATGACTAAACGGCATATAGCCAAAGAAAATGTGTTTTTAAACTCCGAAGTTTCTTTACAACTTTCTAACTGGCTTTGCTTGACTTATCATATCTCTCATTCTCTTTCTATCCGTCTTTGTAACTGACTCATGCTGTTTCCCGTCAAAGCACGGGACACGCTCCACTGTCAGCATCCAAACACATCTGCGTAAAAGCTGTCGGGAAGTATCAGCGGCTCCGGACGGGACACAGATCAAAGCCAGACGGAGTTAGCTCAGCTAAATGAGCTATTCATTCATGTTGCTTTAGCAAAGCCCGAGATCCGTGCGCACACACACACACCCGATACGCCACGCTAAAGAGGGAGAGCGAACGGACAGTGTTTGTTTTTCAACTCGGATTGTTTGAAGGAGACGCAAGAGCAAATGTTTGCTCTATAGAGAGGAAGAGGCCTACTGTATATCACCATGTGTTTGTTTGAAGTAACACCTCGTCTCTCTCTGGACTATTACTCACATTAGTCTCGTCATGGTATTTTTCCCTCTGACTGGTTCGGAGAACAGCAAATGGGTTAAATACAGACGGGAAAGTCAAATAAACGCCACATAATCCATCTGTTAATAATGCGATGCTTCAGTTGAAATTCCAAAAGCAATAAATCAATATTAATGATAGCTTGACATGTTCTTTTCAAAACCCGGTGTAAAGGGATGAGTTCAGTCCATACACACACTGAACATGAAACTGATGCATAATAACATACATTCAAAACATATCTGTTGTTTAATGAGGAGAAAGATTTTGGACCAATGAGATATTGCAGTGTGCGATCAACTAAATGCCCTGTTGCTCATCATTTGGTTAGTTAAGGCGTAAAACACAGTTTATCTTGATGAACTTCACTTTCATGGACTTTAAAGGAGTAGTTCACTTAAAAAAACTTTTGCTGATGATTTACTCACCCCCAAGTCATCCAAGATGTCCATGTCTTTCTTTCTTCAGTCGAAAAGAAATTAAGGTTTTTGATGAAAACATTCCAGGATTTTCTCCATATAATGGACTTCAATGGGGTCCAAACGGTTCAAGGTCCAAATGAGAGTTTCAGTGCAACTTCAAAGGGCTTTAAACGACACCAGACGATGAATAAGGGTCTTAACTAGCGAACAAATCTTTTTTTGAGTCATTTGGTTCATTCAACGAATAAAATGAATGAAATGACTCGAAAAAAGATTCGTTCATTTTGATGAACCAGTTCGAACACGATTGCGCATCACAGAACAGAGCGAGGCGAGCATCTGAGCTGTTTTATTTATATTTTAAATGACCAAACATTTCGCTAGATAATGACCCTTATTCATCGTCTGGTGTCGTTTAAAGCCCTTTGAAGCTGCACTGAAACTCTCATTTGGACCCCATTGAAGTCCATTATATGGAGAAAATCCTGGAATGTTTTCATCAAAAACCTTCATTTCTTTTTGACTGAAGAAAGAAAGACATCTTGGATGACATGGGGGTGAGTAAATTATCAGCAAAAGTGTTTTTAAAAGTGAACTACTCCTTTAATAAAAGCTAATTTTACTAAACGAGCAGTTATGGATCATTTGGATCGCTCTATTGTCCTGACGTAGGAAGCGCTGGATGACAGAATGGAGAATGAACATAAACTTCCCGCCAGTGTTTAGAGAGACGGCTGCGAGCGGATGCTGAGTTTATTTATTTTACTGTCTGCTGGTGTAAGAATCGAAGAGAAATGTGTGTTTATAAAGTCCTTTGAAGCCACACATAAGTATTACCCTGGAAACAAATATTATGTTTCAGTTCTTAACACAGTGAAACAGATATGACTAACTCACCATCGACCGGGGTGAAGTATTCGGGCAGATGAGCCGCCCCGGCTCCCTGCATCAGTAACTCTCCGTACGGGTTCCTGTGGGCCGTCATCAGGTGGTAATAGTCGGCCGGGGTGGCGCCGGGGGGCGGAGGGGGCAGACCGAACAACCCTCGGTCCTTCAGGTGCTCGTGAGCCACTGCCAGAGGGAAGATTTACAAGAGTCAGATACTTTTACTGAAAAAAAAATATCTATGAGCTCATTAGCATACGACCTGCCCACATTTGTATTACATCATGATGAAACCAGTTTGAATTATATGTTGAATTTGCTTTTATTTTTATATTTGGCAGTTTTTGTAATTTTGCATGTTTTTTAGTTGCTATTTTTATTAGTTTTTGTTTTTAAAAAGTATTTCTTGTTTGCTTATTTTAGAACCTCAATATAAACGCATTATATTTCAGTTAGTTGCTAAGACAACATTTCGAATTTGTGTCTAATATTCATATTTTCAGCTTTATTTCAATTGAGAAATGTTTTTTAATAGCTTTAGTTAACAATAGAGTGCATTGGTGCCCGTCCCCTTGTTCAGCGCTGCTGGTTACGGATGCATTTTTTTCCATTCATTTTTCGATAGGGATTTTAAAAAACAGTGTTTGTTAGGCATGAATGAATCCAAATAGCTACAAGGTGAATCACAACACTACAAACTTTGATTTAAAGCAAAAAAGCTTTTAAAAATCAGACAAAAATACAAAGATAAGGACTTAACAGCTTTAGAGAGGGATACAACTACAATCTCATGAAGCATTGTGAACAGCAATTAAAAACAATGGAGAAATATAGAAATACTCATCTAAAAATGTTGATTATTTATATTTTTATTGCAAAATATGCAATATATATATATTTTGAGCGCATACAGGATTGTGGACTGGAAGCAAAACTCCCAGTAAAGCGGTCTTTAAACATGGAGTTTCCCTATGGAGGAAATGAATGGACTTTTTATTTCCAGAGCCCGACTGTTACAAACAATACTGACGTATTGTGGTTAGCCAATCAGAACAGAGTTAAATTTGCATATAAATATATGTAAATATATACTGTGTATATATATATATAAATTAAGATGCAATAAACCTTAACCAACATTATAAGTAAAGCTTTACTAGCTTAGCTTTACACTCGGGAGGGATCTGCAGTAAGAATAGAGTTGACATTGGCACGTAGTAAACTTCTTTTAAAAGTGTCAGCAACAATCAGAGAGTGAGTTTTACATGTTTAATGCTGAAGAAAATAGATTAGGACAGAAATATGGTGAGAAACGCAGACGTGAATGCTGTCAATGTGCTTGAACTGTATTGTGAATTGTGATCAAAACCATTCCTCATTAAAACACGACCAAAAATCCGTCTCTCGTTTAATATAGAAATAAATCTCTGCCAAAGAACACAATCGAAAAGTGTCTTGGATTCTATTCCAAAGGCTTTAATGTCTATATATTCCAACTTGAATAATAAATACGGCCTTAAAACACGAGCCAACGCTAACGTCAGGCCTGTGTTTGAGCGCTGAGGTCTGAAACTGGTCCGATGCGTCTGGAAACCATTCAAGGCCACATCTACCCATCCACACTCGCTTGGGCTCAAATAGCCCCATTTCTCTTTCTCGCCGCTCTTTTATGCCTTTATCGCTGTTGGGATCTCCTGCGTGCTGCTTATTTAAGTTTAAAGGTGCAAACACATTACTGCTGACAGACTGTGAACCGTGATTTATATGTCACTCGATCGGCTCGCCGCGACCTGTAATTGTAATTCAGTTCTGAAGAGAGAGGTCCGCCGTCGGGTTCGGGCCGGCATCGGGGAATTCTGCCGTGTCGTTTTTCTCGTATTAATTTCCAAGACGTCCCCCGAAGGGCAAATCGCAGGATGGGGAAAGTTTCACATGTTTGACAATTTGCATGTGCCCAAAACCCAAACATACACACACATGCCCTCAGACATGATTGCATTCAAAACGGCAATAAGTTTTGAAAAGCTGAATTTGCGAACCCTGTGTTGAGGATCTAATAATGCAGATGTGTTTCAGACTCACGCTACATTAAGTGTTAGTGTTGATCAGCAGCCAGAATTGGGGACTAACTAACTCAAATGAACATATAAATGATTAAAAACGAGATAATGTACCGTCAGGCGGTCATTATCGCAAAATAAACTATTCAAAAAATGTCTGTTCAGCTGTTTGTTTGATCAAAAATACAGGGAAAAATGTAATATATTTTTTCAATTTAAAATATCTGTTTTCTATGTGAATATATTGTAAAATGTAATTTATTCCTGTGATCAAAGCTGAATTTTCAGCATCGTTACTCCAGTCTTCAGTGTGAAATCACTCTAATATGATGAGAATAAGAAAAAAAACTTCAAAGGAATGGTTCTTATTTTAAATAGCAACATTCTAAAAATCTTTATTGTCTTTTGTATCTTTAATTTCTCAACTGACCCCAAACCTTCACTGCTCTGAATGCAGAAATAAAGAAATGAAAATTGCACATGAAAAATAAACACTACTAATCTGGTAATCCCACTGTTTACTCATGCATTTAAATGTTAAATGTAAGTTTGTGTTCGAGTCGACCCTCACCGTCAGCAGGGCTCAGTCCTCGGGCCGCTGAGATCATGGACAGGGTGGGACTGGCGTGTGCCGAGCGCAGGTAATGCTCCATGTGTGGAGACACGTATGAGTGCGGGGGGAGGAAGGACTCGCCGGCGCCCCCTGGAGACAGTCGGATCAGGGAGATGTCGGAGATCACCGGGCTGCCCGCTAACCCTGGAGGCCTGGAGAGAGACAATCACAGATAATTACTGATTCTCTGCACTTTTCCTCAAATGATGGTCAAAACAAACTCCTCTTCTGTAGTGTAAAGAGGTTATTATGGGCAACAATTTGGGCAAAAAAAAAATAAATGCGATTTTTCTGATACAGTATTGTGATTATGATTTAAAATGCGATTTAAAAAATTGTAGGTTTGCTGTGCTTGTTTGTAGGGCTGCACGATTTGGTCAAGCTTTTGTGATTATCTATCAATATAATAAAATAAAATAATACTAAAACTAACAAATACTATTATTATTATTACTGTAATAGTTTAATTGTATAGTATATGTATGTCAAGGCAACTGTAGTATAAAATCAACTAAAAACAAGAAATATTATGGATATATTTCACAGTAAAACTGTATATTTAAAAAAATTATATAAATTATAATATACGTTTACATTACAACTGTGCAATTACAATACTAATATTTATGATATTGTTATTTTCATTATTACTAAATAAACAAACATTACAAAAAACTAAAGAAATATTACTAGAAATATTTCACAGTAAAAATGTTTTTCATTTACCATTTATAAAAAAATAGAACAAAATATGTTTTACATTACAACTGTAAAATCACATTATTACAAGATAAAAATATAAAATCACTACATAAAACAAAATAAGAAATACTACTAATGTCATACATTTTTACAGTAAAATAATAATACTTTACTGTAATACTAATATTTATGTTATTATTATATTTATTACTTAATAAAAATAGAAAATTTTTTAAAAACAAAATAAGAAACATAACTACAAATATTTCGCAGTTAAAAAAAGAGAATTTAAGAAAGAGAACAGAATAATAATTTTGTCAAATTAACCCTTAAACTAATATTTAAGGCTTATTTTCTTCATTTTGAAACATCATCAAAACCCTTAAAAGAGTAGTTTTCCTCCATATAATGGACTTCAATGGGGTCCAAACGGTTCAAGGTCCAAATGAGAGTTTCAGTGCAGCTTCAAAGGGCTTTAAACGAATCTTTTTTCGAGTCATTTTGTTCACGTCGTTCGTTAAATGAATAAAATGACTCGAAAAAAGATTAATTCATTTTGATTAACGAGTTCGTACAGGAGAGTCGAGCAAGGCGAGCATTTGTGCTTATAAAACTTAAACTTTTTTATAAATTTTTGAAATGCGCAATGGTTTCGCTTGATAAGACCCCTATTCATCATCTGGTATCGTTTAAAGCCCTTTGAAGCTGCACTGAAACTCTCATTTGGACTTGAACCGTTTGGTTCCCATTGAAGTCCATTATATGGAGAAAATCCTGGAACGTTTTCATCAAAAACCTTCATTTCTTTTCAACTGAAGAAAGAAAGACATGGACCTCTTGGATGACATGGGGTAGTGCTTTTAAACACACGTATACTGTAGTTTTCGATAGCAAACATTCGCTGGAGAAGCATGAACCTTCGAGATCATTCACTGGCGTTTGCTGAAATCCTCTCCTGTATTCACTCAGCGGCTCTCGCTCTTTAAAACGGGTTAGTTTGTCCCTGTCAGCGGTCTGAAAACATTTTCGACACGCAGATCAAATGATTCAGTGTTTGACACGAGTCCCTCGTTCATGGGTTTCATGGTTATGAAAGTTTGCCATAACTAATATTGGTGAGGTTTGGCGGCGGGCGCATGAGAGGCATTAGAGCGTGAGCTCGTCTGAGGTGTGATGGGAACAACGCCAAACTCTCTAACACAAACCAGACCGCTCTCAATCTACGGCCGCCCTTTCATTTCCCCTCGTTTCCATCCCTCCATCAAGCAAACGTCTGCGCTGTAGTTAAGGATCATTTCTCTTGTTTTATTCGGCAGCCACATTTCTCTCGAGACTTTCTGATGATTCCCAGACGGGACGATATGAGTTTTGTTGAAAAGTCCCACACAATTTCAACCTCCTGCACTGTACAAAAATATATGTTTTGTTTAAACTTAAAAAAAAAGTAAGTGTTCATGCTGCCTTCAAATTTTAACTGTAGTCAACTTGAAATATGAAGTTTGTTCACAGAGGTTGTTTATATGTATATATACAGTACATATGTAGATAGATAGATAGATAGGATTAACTTTTTTAACTTTTAACATTGTTCTCCTAAAATGCCCTAGAAGAAGCAAACAGACACAAATACGTCAATACTTCTCACTACACTGTAATAAATTATTGTTGAACTTAAAAAGTAAGTTCATTGAAATACATTTTAGTTAATACAATGAAAGATATTGATTTAATAAATGGAAACACATTTTTATGTAATCTGATCCACATTAATTATTTCAGTCTATTTGACAAAAGAAAAAAGTTGCAATAACAAATCATGAAAATATATATTTTTTACAGTGTATAATGTTACAAAATGAATTTCAGATCAGAAATGTTCATTTTTAAAGACTGCACTTTTCTCTATTTAATCCCATTGGTGTCTATGGGAGAAACTAATGCGGTATTTTTCTTTCCTATGCATTTTTAAAGCGAATTAAATCGCTCCATCTGGCAATATCTGATTAGCAAATTACTGATGTTTTCCACCCAGTTTTAATGACTGGAAAATAACAACAGAAATGATGGTTTTAATTGTTTCTCCATGATGCAACAGAGCAAACGAAGTGTTTCGACAGTAGGATCCTCTCATTTAAATCTTGTGAGCCGAATAAAAGTTGTTCAGGCTGAAAAAACATGTATTTCAGACGCATGCATACTTAATAACGGCCTCTCTCTTTGGAGATCAGATGGCCTGTATGTAAAACATTCTCAGTTTCACACAAAAAGAGAGCACACAGCCCGGGCGGCACGTAAATAAGTAATGTAATATTCTAATTTAACATGCTTAGCCTGTGGAGTGATTCTCGTGTTCATCGCTGAAGCGCGGCCTAGTCCGCACCAGGGGATTGTGGGACGGCAGGCTGCCTCTTTCACACCTTTACCCTCCTAAAGAGACAGACGCTCTCCGAGTCGGGGCTCAAGGCTCCCAGAATGCACCGGGGTAACGCCTGCGATGGACGATCGAGCCAGAATCCAGGAAATCTGAGCGGCCAAACGCTGCAGGATACTGAAGCTGACCCCGAATCAGTCGTTCGAATCTTTCCATGTTTCCATTTATTAAATCAATATCTTTCATTGTATTAACTAAAAAAAAAATATTTCAATGAACAACAAGGTAACTTACTTTGTAAGTTCAACAATAATTTCTTACACTGTACAGTGACAAGTACACTGTAAAAAAAAAATATTTTCAAGATTTGTTATCACAACATTTTTTCTTTTGTCAAATCAACTTAAATAATATATTCAGTTGAGAACTTATAATTTTGAGTTTCTGATGATTAAATTAATCTCCTTCATTGTATTAACTCACTTTTTCCAGTTCAATCAACTTAAAATTTTAAGGCAACCAGGTTACTTACTTTTTTAAGTTAAACCAACAATATTTTTTACAGTGTGGTTGTCATACAGCAGGAGTATAGATCTATACACAGATCGTTTAATTGCAAAGTGGAGAGGAGACGTGAGGTATCCGGGGTGTTGAATCTGCAGAAGCATTGATGTGTTATAGAGATCCGTGTGTGGATGTGATGCGACTCCCGCGGCGAGTGTGAATGGGCTTTAAAGCAAACACACGTCTCCATCACCCAAAGTGCCCAGATAATGCCAACCCGTGGGCACCTGACGCCTGGCACACACTGAACACAGGTGCGCGGCCATCTGCGGTTCAGCAGAACAATGCCCTCGTCACGAGAGCGGAGAACTGTGCTCGCCTCCAACAATAGGCAGCGGTCATGTCCACAGCGGGCACACACACCACTCCAGGGAGCTTTTATTATTTAAGACATTATTATGGCGGATTAATAGAGGAGATGAGTGTGTAGTTATGTGCTGTGATTGAGCTTTCTCACTGTTATGACAGGAAAATAACCGTTTTATTCGAAGGTGCCAATCAAATCACCACCACAAAAAAAAGTGCCATAAATGCACCGTCGTTATGAGGATGCCAGTCCAAATCACACACTATTCCTTATTTATGCACTTTCAGTTTTAGTGTTGTCAGAATTACATATTTAATTTAAAATAAAATATAAAATAAGTATTGAAATATTTCTAAAATGTGCATTTTTAACATTTTTTGTATTAATATAAATATTTTTTAAAATAGCATACATCATGTTTTGTTTTTGCGTATATTAAACTTTTTATTAGCCTATTATTTTAAATTCTGATCAAAAATAGTTAACAAACAAAACAAAGAATTATGCTTCAAATTTATTTGTTTTTGTGGGCGGTTTAATTATTTAATTATAATTTACTTTTCACTTATTTTAATAATAAAAAAATGTGTCTGTGTCTTTTTATCTGAATTTATTAATATATATATATAAAGTATTTTTTAATCACACATTTACTCATATATATATATATATATGATTAAATGTGTGATTAAAAAATAGTACTTTAGTATTTACATTAATAATACTTACAGTATTTACATTAGTGATCAAATTTCACTGTAAAAAAATATTGTTGGTTTAACTTAAAAAAGTAAGTAACCTGGTTGCCTTAAAATTTTAAGTTAATTGAACTGGAAAAAGTGAGTTAATACAATGAAGGAAATTAATTTAATCATCAGAAACTCAAAATAATAAGTTATCCCAACTAAATAAATTATTTAAGTTGATTTGAAAAAAGAAAAAATGTTGTGATAACAAATCTTGAAAATATTTTTTTTACAGTGTATATAGAATATTAAACGTATCTAAATTTCAATGTACATGTCCACGTTTGTGTAAGCATCTGAAATCTACAGAACATTGATGTGTGTGTGTGTGTGAGAGAGAGAGTGTGTGTGTTTGTGTGAGAGAGTGTGAGTGTGTTAGAGAGTGTGTGTGTGTGTGTGTGTGTGTGTGTGTGCGGTGCTGGTGATGAATTGCTCTATGACAGGAACTCGTCTCTACCTGGGGGCTGATCCTCTGATTTAGATAAATCACATTTCTGCCTGAGAGCCATAGAGTGCACACACACACTACTGTAGTAAACACACACACACACACACACACACGGACAGTCCCCAAACTCTTCCAGAACAAACAATACTTTCATACTTCCTCACTAATACACAAGCAGAGGACACCGACCTACATACACCGCTGCTCTATGAGTGATGTTTATGTCACACTGATGACATCACTCTCCTCAATACTTTCAGAGACGGACAGTCTGAAATCAGGCATCATCAGATCTGAGTATAGTACAGGTGTGCTCAGGTTTATTAGCTACTAAGTGTCTGACTCTCTTTTAAAGGTTCAGTAACACAAGCTTTCAGTGGATTATCACAGAAAACAGCTTCAACTCGTCCCTCAGTTTGTAGGAAAAAGGGGGTATTAAAAACCCTGTAAAATCCTGTTTATTTTTCCCCAAATTTCGTTAAATGTGTAATCAATCAAATTCATGAAAAGTTCAATTTGATAATGTTGTGGCTTATGAGCACGACCCTTTAAATATAATGGGTAACACTTCAGTTTAAGGCTCAATTCTCACTATTGCTCATTAGCATGCATATAAACCGGATATTGGCTGTTTATTAAAACACATATTAATGCATTATTCATCATGATCATATTTTATATCCTGTAATCCTATAATACATAAACTTAACCATTACCTTACTAACTATTAATAAGGAGTTTATCGAGGCAAAAGTCATAGTTAATAGATAGTTAATACTGAGAATTGGTCCCTAATCTAAAGTGTGACCAAATTATTATTATTATTGCATTGAGTACATACTGTGCAATAGCAATATATTCCTGTCGTAATTTCTTCAAGCGTTTATTTAAACTTATTTTTGGTGAGTTGTAGTGAACAAGCTCTACTTTTGATTTGTTGGTCCAACATTACGTGTACATTACATTCAAATTCAGATTTTATGATTGATTATGTCCACGTCACAGGACTTTCTGTGTACAAGTTTCGTGATCGCTTTACTATTAAGGACAACATTATTTCCTGTGTTAATCTACACTAAACAACAAACTTGAAATATTATCCTGCAGAATTGCATAAAATGCAACAATAATAGTGACTTATGAAAACAAAAAACAAAACAAAAAAAAAGTTTCAGGGTTTCATGACCCTTTAAAAATAATGGGTAACACTTCAGTTTAGGGTTGAATTCTCACTATTGCTCATTAGCACGCATATTAAAGCACATATTAATGCCTTATCGTATTATATGTAATACATAAATTGAACCTCAACCTAAATAACTCTTAATAAGCATTATTGAGGCAAAAGTCATAGTTAATAGATACTTATTATTGAGAATTCATTATTCTGTCGCAGAGTGCATACCTGTAAACAGGTTTCCTGATTGTTTTACTACTAAGGACAAGAAGACACTATTTTCTGTGTTAATCTACACTAAACAACAGACGTGAAATATTCCCAATTTCCCTCAAAGCAAAAGCGTTTGGTTTTTTTTGTCAGCAGTGGAAGTCTTCCTCCAGGCCTGTCGTCTCGCTGGAAGCTTTCTGACACTCGGCCGGACGGGAGGAGACGCTGACAAGTGGGAGGTTCGTTCGGAAGTTCGTTCCTCCGCCTGGGAGAATTCCCACGGCGCTCCCGTCCGCTACACAGATGAATCGCACCGTCCCTTGTCATTTCAGCCAGCTCTGGGAAAAAAAACGCTAGCTTTCCTCCACCTCGCTTTGTCAAACAGAGGAAAAAAAATGAAGAACGAAAGCAAGATATCCATAGGGGAAGCTTCCTACTGCCGCTCCGCTGACAGCTCTGACAAAATAACCAGCACCCTCATTATTTTATATGCAAACAATGATAAAACGAACTGTATGGAGATGTCATGTTAGACAATCAGCTCGGAGACCCTTGACATGCCGCCCGGCGACTGTAACAAAGTGTCTCGGCTTGCCACGGGCGACACCGCGCTTAATTTGCTGCACAATGTCCCTGTAATTAGATGAATTTGGCTCAGGCAGAGGAAAAGACAGCCAGATCAAGGTCTTGATGAATTAGGGGTCCACTGTCAAGATCAAATCACATTAATCAAGGCGAGCGAGTGTTGAGACAGCTAGTCTCCCCCCAACGCGGCTCTATGTGTGATGAATAGGCTAGCTGCTAGCGGCCCGACCGAATGTATCACCATCAAAATCTGTGAATTTAAATGTAACAGCGCTACTTCGAGAATTCTATCGATTTATTCTGCTCTTTTAAGATAAACCTTACTTCGAGCCTCAAGACCCCGTTTCAAAAAAGAAAAAAACTCCGAGGTGTTGTATTTAAGGAAAAACAACAAAGTGTAACTTCAAAAACTAGCGCGGCCCACTTTATGTTCTGATTCTACAATAACCGCCGCCTGGAAAATTGGAAAATTCACGTGGGACGCATGTAGCTCTGAAGGTCTAGGGGTTAACCTACATTACTGGAGCGGCTCGACACACCTGAGCAAGTGCATGCTGGGAAAAAAAAGACCTCTGGGCTGGACGGCTGTTGAAATAAAGCACGGAAGATTTCTGTTTGGGGAGCCTGAAGTAAAACTCACAGGAATATCTCAACTGTTTCTCCTAGACAGCAAAGAGACCAAATGCTAAAGCCTGTTGATACTTAGATGTGTCTCCTTTGAGATCTCAACAATGTGCTCAGCTTTTCCAAGACACTGCAAATGTCAGAGATCCCAGAATGAACTCAATAAGTTCTCATCAATATCTCCAAACATCAAGTAGAAGTTCAAGTTGCTTTATTGTCGTTCCAACCACATATCAATAGTGTACGGCCGAATCATCGCGTTTCTCCAAGTCCAAATGTGCAAAATAAGTACAAGCATGAATAGGACAACAACATAAGGGTAGTACAACAGGTGGACGTAACATACACTATAGATAAAACAAATCAGTCATTCATTATAATCTGTATACTGTATCAGTGTATCAGCGTCAGTCATTATAATCTGATCACACATCTGTATACTGTATCAGTGTATCAGCGTCAGTCATTATAATCTGATCACACATCTGTATACTGTATCAGTGTATCAGCGTCAGTCATTATAATCTGAACACACATCTGTATACTGTATCAGTGTATCAGCGTCAGTCATTATAATCTGATCACACATCTGTATACTGTATCAGTGTATCAGCGTCAGTCATTATAATCTGATCACACATCTGTATACTGTATCAGTGTATCAGCGTCAGTCATTATAATCTGATCACACATCTGTATACTGTATCAGCGTATCAGAGTCAGTCATTATAATCTGATCACACATCTGTATACTGTATCAGTGTATCAGCGTCAGTCATTATAATCTGATCACACATCTGTATACTGTATCAGTGTATCAGCGTCAGTCATTATAATCTGAACACACATCTGTATACTGTATCAGTGTATCAGAGTCAGTCATTATAATCTGAACACACATCTGTATACTGTATCAGTGTATCAGCGTCAGTCATTATAATCTGATCACACATCTGTATACTGTATCAGTGTATCAGTGTCAGTCATTATAATCTGATCACACATCTGTATACTGTATCAGCGTATCAGCGTCAGTCATTATAATCTGATCACACATCTGTATACTGTATCAGTGTATCAGCGTCAGTCATTATAATCTGATCACACATCTGTATACTGTATCAGTGTATCAGCGTCAGTCATTATAATCTGAACACACATCTGTATACTGTATCAGTGTATCAGCGTCAGTCATTATAATCTGATCACACATCTGTATACTGTATCAGCGTATCAGAGTCAGTCATTATAATCTGATCACACATCTGTATACTGTATCAGTGTATCAGCGTCAGTCATTATAATCTGATCACACATCTGTATACTGTATCAGTGTATCAGCGTCAGTCATTATAATCTGATCACACATCTGTATACTGTATCAGTGTATCAGTGTCAGTCATTATAATCTGATCACACATCTGTATACTGTATCAGCGTATCAGAGTCAGTCATTATAATCTGAACACACATCTGTATACTGTATCAGTGTATCAGTGTCAGTCATTATAATCTGATCACACATCTGTATACTGTATCAGTGTATCAGCGTCAGTCATTATAATCTGTACACACATCTGTATACTGTATCAGTGTATCAGCATCAGTCATTATAATCTGAACACACATCTGTATACTGTATCAGTGTATCAGCATCAGTCATTATAATCTGAACACACATCTGTATACTGTATCAGTGTATCAGCGTCAGTCATTATAATCTGAACACACATCTGTATACTGTATCAGTGTATCAGCGTCAGTCATTATAATCTGAACACACATCTGTATACTGTATCAGTGTATCAGCGTCAGTCATTATAATCTGAACACACATCTGTATACTGTATCAGTGTATCAGCGTCAGTCATTATAATCTGATCACACATCTGTATACTGTATCAGTGTATCAGCGTCAGTCATTATAATCTGAACACACATCTGTATACTGTATCAGTGTATCAGCGTCAGTCATTATAATCTGAACACACATCTGTATACTGTATCAGTGTATCAGCGTCAGTCATTATCTGATCACACATCTGTATACTGTATCGGTGTATCAGCGTCAGTCATTATAATCTGATCACACATCTGTATACTGTATCAGTGTATCAGCGTCAGTCATTATAATCTGTACACACATCTGTATACTGTATCAGTGTATCAGCGTCAGTCATTATAATCTGAACACACATCTGTATACTGTATCAGTGTATCAGCGTCAGTCATTATCTGATCACACATCTGTATACTGTATCGGTGTATCAGCGTCAGTCATTATAATCTGATCACACATCTGTATACTGTATCAGTGTAGACAGCGTCAGTCATTATAATCTGATCACACATCTGTATACTGTATCGGTGTATCAGAGTCAGTCATTATAATCTGATCACACATCTGTATACTGTATCAGTGTATCAGTGTCAGTCATTATAATCTGATCACACATCTGTATACTGTATCGGTGTATCAGAGTCAGTCATTATAATCTGATCACACATCTGTATACTGTATCAGTGTATCAGCGTCAGTCATTATAATCTGATCACACATCTGTATACTGTATCAGTGTATCAGCGTCAGTCATTATAATCTGAACACACATCTGTATACTGTATCAGTGTATCAGCGTCAGTCATTATAATCTGAACACACATCTGTATACTGTATCAGTGTATCAGCGTCAGTCATTATAATCTGATCACACATCTGTATACTGTATCAGTGTATCAGCGTCAGTCATTATAATCTGATCACACATCTGTATACTGTATCAGTGTATCAGTGTCAGTCATTATAATCTGAACACACATCTGTATACTGTATCAGTGTATCAGCGTCAGTCATTATAATCTGATCACACATCTGTATACTGTATCAGTGTATCAGCGTCAGTCATTATAATCTGAACACACATCTGTATACTGTATCAGTGTATCAGCGTCAGTCATTATAATCTGAACACACATCTGTATACTGTATCAGTGTATCAGCATCAGTCATTATAATCTGATCACACATCTGTATACTGTATCAGTGTATCAGTGTCAGTCATTATAATCTGAACACACATCTGTATACTGTATCAGTGTATCAGTGTCAGTCATTATAATCTGAACACACATCTGTATACTGTATCAGTGTATCAGTGTCAGTCATTATAATCTGAACACACATCTGTATACTGTATCAGTGTATCAGCGTCAGTCATTATAATCTGAACACACATCTGTATACTGTATCAGTGTATCAGCGTCAGTCATTATAATCTGAACACACATCTGTATACTGTATCAGTGTATCAGTGTCAGTCATTATAATCTGATCACACATCTGTATACTGTATCAGCGTATCAGCGTCAGTCATTATAATCTGAACACACATCTGTATACTGTATCAGTGTATCAGTGTCAGTCATTATAATCTGAACACACATCTGTATACTGTATCAGTGTATCAGTGTCAGTCATTATAATCTGAACACACATCTGTATACTGTATCAGTGTATCAGCGTCAGTCATTATAATCTGAACACACATCTGTATACTGTATCAGTGTATCAGCGTCAGTCATTATAATCTGAACACACATCTGTATACTGTATCAGTGTATCAGTGTCAGTCATTATAATCTGAACACACATCTGTATACTGTATCAGTGTATCAGTGTCAGTCATTATAATCTGAACACACATCTGTATACTGTATCAGTGTATCAGTGTCAGTCATTATAATCTGAACACACATCTGTATACTGTATCAGTGTATCAGTGTCAGTCATTATAATCTGAACACACATCTGTATACTGTATCAGTGTATCAGCGTCAGTCATTATAATCTGATCACACATCTGTATACTGTATCAGCGTATCAGCGTCAGTCGTTATAATCTGAACACACATCTGTATACTGTATCGGTGTATCAGCGTCAGTCATTATAATCTGAACACACATCTGTATACTGTATCAGCGTATCAGCGTCAGTCGTTATAATCTGAACACACATCTGTATACTGTATCAGCGTATCAGCGTCAGTCGTTATAATCTGAACACACATCTGTATACTGTATCAGCGTATCAGCGTCAGTCGTTATAATCTGAACACACATCTGTATACTGTATCGGTGTATCAGCGTCAGTCGTTATAATCTGAACACACATCTATATACTGTATCAGTGTATCAGCGTCAGTCGTTATAATCTGAACACACATCTGTATACTGTATCGGTGTATCAGCGTCAGTCATTATAATCTGATCACACATCTGTATACTGTATCGGTGTATCAGCGTCAGTCATTATAATCTGATCACACATCTGTATACTGTATCGGTGTATCAGCGTCAGTCGTTATAATCTGAACACACATCTGTATACTGTATCGGTGTATCAGCGTCAGTCATTATAATCTGAACACACATCTGTATACTGTATCAGTGTATCAGTGTCAGTCATTATAATCTGATCACACATCTGTATACTGTATCAGCGTATCAGTGTCAGTCATTATAATCTGATCACACATCTGTATACTGTATCAGTGTATCAGCGTCAGTCATTATAATCTGAACACACATCTGTATACTGTATCAGTGTATCAGAGTCAGTCATTATAATCTGAACACACATCTGTATACTGTATCAGTGTATCAGCGTCAGTCATTATAATCTGATCACACATCTGTATACTGTATCAGTGTATCAGCGTCAGTCATTATAATCTGAACACACATCTGTATACTGTATCAGTGTATCAGCATCAGTCATTATAATCTGATCACACATCTGTATACTGTATCAGTGTATCAGCGTCAGTCATTATAATCTGAACACACATCTGTATACTGTATCAGTGTATCAGTGTCAGTCATTATAATCTGAACACACATCTGTATACTGTATCAGTGTATCAGCGTCAGTCATTATAATCTGAACACACATCTGTATACTGTATCAGTGTATCAGCGTCAGTCATTATAATCTGAACACACATCTGTATACTGTATCATTGTATCAGAGTCAGTCATTATAATCTGAACACACATCTGTATACTGTATCGGTGTATCAGCGTCAGTCATTATAATCTGAACACACATCTGTATACTGTATCAGTGTATCAGTGTCAGTCATTATAATCTGATCACACATCTGTATACTGTATCAGTGTATCAGCGTCAGTCATTATAATCTGAACACACATCTGTATACTGTATCAGTGTATCAGTGTCAGTCATTATAATCTGATCACACATCTGTATACTGTATCAGTGTATCAGAGTCAGTCATTATAATCTGAACACACATCTGTATACTGTATCAGTGTATCAGCGTCAGTCATTATAATCTGAACACACATCTGTATACTGTATCGGTGTATCAGCGTCAGTCGTTATAATCTGAACACACATCTGTATACTGTATCAGTGTATCAGCGTCAGTCATTATAATCTGAACACACATCTGTATACTGTATCAGTGTATCAGCGTCAGTCGTTATAATCTGAACACACATCTGTATACTGTATCAGTGTATCAGAGTCAGTCGTTATAATCTGAACACACATCTGTATACTGTATCAGTGTATCAGCGTCAGTCATTATAATCTGAACACACATCTGTATACTGTATCAGTGTATCAGCGTCAGTCATTATAATCTGAACACACATCTGTATACTGTATCAGTGTATCAGCGTCAGTCATTATAATCTGATCACACATCTGTATACTGTATCGGCGTATCAGCGTCAGTCATTATAATCTGAACACACATCTGTATACTGTATCAGTGTATCAGCGTCAGTCATTATAATCTGATCACACATCTGTATACTGTATCGGTGTATCAGCGTCAGTCGTTATAATCTGATCACACATCTGTATACTGTATCGGCGTATCAGAGTCAGTCGTTATAATCTGATCACACATCTGTATACTGTATCAGTGTATCAGCGTCAGTCATTATAATCTGATCACACATCTGTATACTGTATCATTGTATCAGAGTCAGTCATTATAATCTGAACACACATCTGTATACTGTATCAGTGTATCAGAGTCAGTCATTATAATCTGATCACACATCTGTATACTGTATCATTGTATCAGAGTCAGTCATTATAATCTGAACACACATCTGTATACTGTATCAGTGTATCAGAGTCAGTCATTATAATCTGATCACACATCTGTATACTGTATCATTGTATCAGAGTCAGTCATTATAATCTGAACACACATCTGTATACTGTATCGGTGTATCAGCGTCAGTCATTATAATCTGAACACACATCTGTATACTGTATCAGTGTATCAGAGTCAGTCATTATAATCTGAACACACATCTGTATACTGTATCGGTGTATCAGCGTCAGTCATTATAATCTGAACACACATCTGTATACTGTATCAGTGTATCAGCGTCAGTCATTATAATCTGAACACACATCTGTATACTGTATCAGTGTATCAGCGTCAGTCATTATAATCTGAACACACATCTGTATACTGTATCAGTGTATCAGCGTCAGTCATTATAATCTGATCACACATCTGTATACTGTATCAGTGTATCAGCGTCAGTCATTATAATCTGAACACACATCTGTATACTGTATCAGTGTATCAGCGTCAGTCATTATAATCTGAACACACATCTGTATACTGTATCAGTGTATCAGCGTCAGTCATTATAATCTGAACACACATCTGTATACTGTATCAGTGTATCAGCGTCAGTCATTATAATCTGAACACACATCTGTATACTGTATCAGTGTATCAGTGTCAGTCATTATAATCTGAACACACATCTGTATACTGTATCGGTGTATCAGCGTCAGTCATTATAATCTGATCACACATCTGTATACTGTATCGGTGTATCAGCGTCAGTCATTATAATCTGAACACACATCTGTATACTGTATCAGTGTATCAGCGTCAGTCATTATAATCTGAACACACATCTGTATACTGTATCAGTGTATCAGTGTCAGTCATTATAATCTGATCACACATCTGTATACTGTATCAGTGTATCAGCGTCAGTCATTATAATCTGATCACACATCTGTATACTGTATCAGTGTATCAGCGTCAGTCATTATAATCTGAACACACATCTGTATACTGTATCGGTGTATCAGTGTCAGTCATTATAATCTGAACACACATCTGTATACTGTATCAGTGTATCAGTGTCAGTCATTATAATCTGATCACACATCTGTATACTGTATCAGTGTATCAGCGTCAGTCATTATAATCTGATCACACATCTGTATACTGTATCGGTGTATCAGCGTCAGTCATTATAATCTGAACACACATCTGTATACTGTATCAGTGTATCAGCGTCAGTCATTATAATCTGAACACACATCTGTATACTGTATCAGTGTATCAGCGTCAGTCATTATAATCTGAACACACATCTGTATACTGTATCAGTGTATCAGCGTCAGTCATTATAATCTGATCACACATCTGTATACTGTATCAGTGTATCAGCGTCAGTCATTATAATCTGATCACACATCTGTATACTGTATCGGTGTATCAGCGTCAGTCATTATAATCTGAACACACATCTGTATACTGTATCAGTGTATCAGCGTCAGTCATTATAATCTGAACACACATCTGTATACTGTATCAGTGTATCAGTGTCAGTCATTATAATCTGAACACACATCTGTATACTGTATCAGTGTATCAGCGTCAGTCATTATAATCTGATCACACATCTGTATACTGTATCAGTGTATCAGCGTCAGTCATTATAATCTGAACACACATCTGTATACTGTATCGGTGTATCAGCGTCAGTCATTATAATCTGAACACACATCTGTATACTGTATCAGTGTATCAGTGTCAGTCATTATAATCTGATCACACATCTGTATACTGTATCAGTGTATCAGCGTCAGTCGTTATAATCTGAACACACATCTGTATACTGTATCAGTGTATCAGCGTCAGTCATTATAATCTGAACACACATCTGTATACTGTATCAGTGTATCAGCGTCAGTCATTATAATCTGAACACACATCTGTATACTGTATCAGTGTATCAGCGTCAGTCATTATAATCTGAACACACATCTGTATACTGTATCAGTGTATCAGCGTCAGTCATTATAATCTGAACACACATCTGTATACTGTATCAGTGTATCAGTGTCAGTCATTATAATCTGATCACACATCTGTATACTGTATCAGTGTATCAGTGTCAGTCATTATAATCTGAACACACATCTGTATACTGTATCAGTGTATCAGAGTCAGTCATTATAATCTGAACACACATCTGTATACTGTATCGGTGTATCAGCGTCAGTCATTATAATCTGAACACACATCTGTATACTGTATCATGTATGTCGTGTATGTTTTGCCACAGCAGATCTGTCCCGCAAAGGCCAAACACACAACATTGTCATACCCATTATCAGGGGTCTCAAACTCAAATTAACTGGGGGCCGCTGGAGATAGAGTCTGGGTCAGGCCGGGCCGCATCAAGTATTCCAAAAAAAAAAAAATGTATTTTAGTATTCCAAAAATGGAACACAACTGATCCAATCTTCTCAATCTTTATTATTAACGTTTCTTCTGAACTGTTCCTCTGAATTTGAACATTCCTTTTTGTACATGATTGGTTCTTCATGAGCTGTCCTTCTGACGGTTGAAGTTAATTTTACAAACTTTCTTTGTCTTTTTCTTATACACAACATCTTTGTGATGATAGTCATATTTGCTTTTTATTTTCTTTATGCAACACTATTATATTGAATTTTTTTTCCCGAAAGGCACATTTCCTTTTATTATACTCAGAAAAACAATTACTGCTTTTGAAATACAAATAATTCTTTCTACACATGTATATATTGTCTCAAAATTACTGAGTTTACCGCAAATTACCGCAAATTACTGATTTTGCACATATCAAAGCAAACCTTCTTATCTTTTCTATTTTGCACGCTCAAGTACGTTTCAAATGTAGGCGCGCATCAAGCGCCCAGCGCGCTCATAATTGAAACGACGTGCTCATTTTTTCCAGGCGCCGTATATTTGTACTTCGTGGTTGTCTATAACAACTATTGACAACAAACCCACCGTTAGCTGTCACAAGACTATATATGGTAGCCCATAAGGGATAAAAATAATAATAATAAAAAAACGCGGCAAATGCAACGACGGGCCGCACTAACATTAAACTTTAATATCAAGTAGGGGGCCACAAAATATCATCCCGCAGGCCGCGAGTTTGAGACCTCTGCCCATTATCATGCCAATTACTCCAAGTTGTCATGACAGAACTGAGACTATGACGAAAGAAGAAAAGTTTATATTCTCCTTTCCAGATGTTTGATCCCATGAAATACACTAATCTGTTTCCTGGATGTGAGATTTACCCGGCCTTGAGTGTTTTGTATCTGGCACAGAAACAAAACTTAAATTAAAGGCGAGGCTTTAAGTGTTTTCTAAACGACTAAATCAAGAACCGAATGACGTAGCTCAGTTTTTGCTTTGAATCTACAAAATAATGTGTGCTTCACAGTTCACAATATCCATTTCAGTCATAAACACACATGCTATTTATGAATGTTTTCAGCATCAAACACATTGGTTTGGGATCACCTGTGTCTGTGATTACACCGCATTCGAATGTTGCATGTCTGTGTGCCTTCTGACCGCAGGGATAAACAAAGCAGATGCTTTATTTGCAAGCGCAGAGGTTATTCATATTCACAAACACTGAGAACCAGAGCCAGAAACGGACGGAGCTGCAGGCTTACCCGTGCAAAGCGTGGAGCGCATGGGGTTCGTAGTGGTATCTCCCCTCATGGTGACGCACGTCGATGGGGATCGGAGAATGGAAAGTTGGGAAGATGTGATGAGGGCCTGAAATAGAGAAAGAGAGAGAGAGAGAGTTGAGAAAAAGCCAGACTTTCAAAAAAGAAATTTCAAAGGCACCAGCGCTACAATAAAGTAACATGAATTTCAGAGCGCGCTGAGCAGTTTCGTGTAAAATATTGGCACTATCACACAAGAGTGGAGGAATAAATAAATAATCAAAGTATCCTAAGAAATCCTACATCCCCAACATAAAAGATATCCAACTGGGCTTTTGACAAAGACCTGCAGCTAGACGCTCTTTGAACTCGCACAGATGATGGACGTTATGAAGGGAAAACCCATCGGGGACGCAAACTGGGGCTGACAGCACTGGGAGAACATTCCTCGGCCTCGGCTTCGCTGCCTCATGCCAACCGGATCGTCTCCCTCCTGAACCGTTCCCTACTCTTTACTGGCCCCGACACCATCTCAAAACCAAGGTGCCGGCCGAGGTGACGTGAAATCAGACGGGGTTCGGCCTTTGAAATCAAACACGCTAACTAATGAGAGCCTAAAAGCTGTTGCTTGTTGCCTCAGCGTTTTACAGTCTGCCTTCTTTTCATCATAACTCCTTTGGCTGGGGCGTTTTATTTGAGCCCGAAGAGACTCGGAATCAGCACTTTCCTGTAATAAAGCCTCCGTTGGCTCGGGACATCCCGTTAAAGGTCAACGGGGCTTCATTAGCAGTTAGGATAACGGGAAATCACAGTTGATGTTTGAACTTTACAGTGCCAAATGAGAAGAGCTGTTTGCAATGTTAACTAGCTTTTCTTAATAGAGGGAATGCATTGACGTCACTTTCCCGCCGGAACAACCCCCCCTCAGCCTGACTGAGTGGCAAAAGATCTGCTGCGTGACTGGATTTAATAGGGGGAACTGCGAAAATGCGGCTGAAATGAACAATTTTATCAATTTAAACTAAATGTTGGACTCAATATAGTGTTCCTTACAACTACCCATGGGTATTGACTAGAGCCCGACCGATAAAGGATTTTGAAGGCCGATACTGATACAAATATTTTTGGATTTTAAAATCCGATATATCGGCCGATAATTTATTTATTTATCTTTTTTAAACTGGACATGATAGTCACAAATTTTGTCATGCTTATTTGAGTTAAGAGAACTGATGGGAATGTTCTTTTAATTGTTATTCAAGCAATGTATGTAACGTGACCAACTCAACGAGTGTTGCCAACAGGGACGGTGTAGAGTGCCCTCTGGTGGAAAAACTATACAACTCCAACACTCGTGACATGGTTCAAGCGTGTTTCGTCCATTTTTATTTTATTTTTGAAATATTCATTCATCGGCCATTATAACTGCCGATACCGATAGTTTGGAAAATGCCTAATATCGGCCGATAATATCGGTCTGCCGATATATAGGTCTGGCTCTAGTATTGACATGCAGCCAGGAATCGTGTTGCCTGACATTTATGTTTGCCTGATTTCGACACCGGGGAAATATAGCAATTTAGCAATATAGACCTAAACATAAAGCAAATTTGCCTGTGAACGCTTTATATAAATGCAATATACACTCTTAGAAGAAATGGTTCTATTTAGAACCAGAAATGGTTCCATCCCCCACGTCATATATGGAACTCCAAAATGGTTCTATATAGAACCATTTTTTTTGGTAAAAGGTTCTATTGGCCAAGTATGGAACCCCAGGGTTCTATATAGAACCCAGAGGAACCCTTTTTTAAGAGTGCATAGAACCTTTTAGGGGTTCCAAATATGTAGCGCTGATAGAATCTTTTAAGGTGCTATATAGAACCTTTTCTTCTAAGAGTGAGGTAGGTCTAAATCCAGGTGATCACTTATATCAGTGTTATAAATAGCCTATATATATCAGCCCTAAAACTTAATAGTTTTTTTTTTTGGTCAGTGTTTATTAAAAATCATCCAATAATGCAGAATATGCAATGATAAATATTTAATTAATTATATAAAAATACAAAATATATGGGTATGGTTTTACACCTAAATTCAGCATATTGACACAAAATGATGACTGCAAATCCAGCTTTCGCTGACTGGAGTCCAGTTGTTTTGATCCATTTGCTCCTCTTTCTATAGCAGTCTGTAAAAATATACCTCCGATTGTTTGTCAAATCTAGTTGTACAGTCAATCGCAAAGCTCTTTCCCACTTTATTTGTGTTGTTTTTTGAGATGTGTGTCTTTTTGACACTCACTGTGAGGAACTGCAGGCACGCATTACCTCTATTATTGAGCTCATTGTTTCTGGCTAGATTAATACATGATGTTAGTTAACTACATGATTTGTATTATCTTGTATTATCTGACAGTCAGCCCTGATAACAGATTAGATTGTAATGTAAAAACATGCATTTTCTGTAAAGCTGATGTATTGTGAAAAGCACTATACAGATACAGTAAATGTGAATGAATGCATGAGCTGGAGCTCCTTTTCATGACCAGTGGAAAAAAAAGAAAGAAAAACTGATGGAAACACAAACGAGTTTTAATGTGCATCAACTGTGAACACTGGTACTAGTAATGCTTGACTAGGCAGGAATGAGAGGAGGGTCAGTGAATCAGCTGATCTCTGGACTGTATTAACATTCTTTAGGGCGGTAGCAGTGGGAGGGTGAGGGGTGACCCGGGGAGGTCAGGGGTCACGGGTCATTATCTACACCTGGGGTTCTCAGCAGTTCCTCCAGAGGATTCATACACTCAACAAAAGCAGTGTGAGTCAGCAGTCTCTCTCTCTCTCTCTGCTTCTTTGTCACTTTGTTCCCCTTCAGAATGGCAGACAAGATCGTCCCAAAGGACAGGAAATGACCCGCTGCCTTTCCTGTCTCTCTCTCTCTTCATATTTATGTAATGTGAAACTTAAAGGGATAGTGCGCCTAAAAAGTAAAAGTAAAATCATTGAATCACTCTCATGTGTTCCAAACCTTTATGAATTTTCTTTCTCTGTGGAACATAAAAGGAGACATTTAGCAGAATGGTGGTGAGATTTTTCCTCACACACACAACCAGGGCTTTTTTGCTCACCAGCCAATGTGGCTAGTGGTGTTACAAAGTTACTGGCCACACTTTTGACATTGCCATATAGATATTTTTAATATTATCTCATAATTTGGCAATAGCTATATTAGGCTGCTGTGACTTTAAGACCTGACGCATGGATTCGTTATACTGTTACGCATGCATTTTCTTTCTCAACTATTTACGTTCACGTAAAACATAATTGACTGTGTTTATGTGAATACTCACCAAGACCGGCATTTTGATATTATTTTAACACAATTTAGTACTGCACTCTCAGAAAAAGGTACAAAAGCTGTCACTGGGGCTGTACCTTTTCATAAGGTAAACTTTTGTCCATTTTAGGTGCTAATATAAACATTTCAGGTGCTAATATGTACATTTCAGGTGCTAATATTTACATTTCAGGTGCTAATATGGACATTTTAGGTGCTAATTTGAACATTTCAGGTGCTAATATGTACATTTTAGGTACTAATATGAACGTTTTAGGCACTAATATGAATGTTTTAGGTGCTAATATGTACATTTTAGGTGCTAATATGTACATTTCAGGTGCTAAAATGTACATTCCAGGTGCTAACATTTATATTCCAGGTGCTAATATTTATATTTGATGTGTTAATTATGTACATTTTAGGTGCTAATATGTACATTTCAGGTGCTAATATGTACATTTTAGCTGCTAATATGTACCATTAAGGTACCAAAATGTACAAAAGTGTACCTTTTGATAAGGTGCAGCCCCAGTGACAGCTTTTGTACCTTTTTTTCCGAGAGTGTGAGAGGCAGCTTTATGGGTGTGAGCGAAAAAATCTTCTGGAATGTGCAAAAATATGTGCAATAACCGCAATCCCACATTGAAATTCAAGCCCTGAAACACCAACAATATTCATCCGGAGCAAACAAAATGAGTGAGTGAGGAGAGGCGGGTTTGTGTCACTTGCCATCGGAGAGATGAGAGAGAGAAAGAGAAGCTAGTATCATGTATCTATTGACAAAACTACATTGCACTTAGTTCATTATTTCAGATGACTTTTCACTACACGACTTCAGAAAGCTCTGTTTACGTTTTTTTTGGTCCTTTTTAGGCCTTTGTTGTATGGAAAATAGCAGCGTTATATTCTGCTAAACATCTAATTTTGTGTTCTACAAAGAAGGACGAACCACAATAAAGTGATTAATGGACATAATGCTCAACTTTTTAGGTGATCCTCCCCCTTTAACTTGCCTTTTTGAGTAAACTAAGCATGTTTTCTTCTGTTCTAATCTTAAATGATCTCACAAATTTACTAAAAGCAATCTTTACAGTATTTGGCCTGTTTTTTTTAACAGTGCAATGCGTGACTAGCTGAAGTAAAGTGCTCTTTATATAGTAGCTATTTGTCATGGAAAATGCCTCAGGTTCCCTTTAATTGATGAAAAACATCATAAAAACACACCTGACATGTGCAGCCGTAATGTTTTTGAGTTTCTGGAGCATCTAAACACTGCGTTTGACATGCAATTCTGACCTTTAACTAGTGAGAAAAGGAAACTTGCCAGTATAGAAGGCCTGTAAAGAGTATAATCATGCTGGGTGTAGCGTCCACATTCATCGCCCGGTCGCAGTTAATGCCCCATTACTAATGCAGCGGGTGAATTACTGGATGGGAAGAGAGGTCGAGGACAAAGGGAAAGAGTGAAGTGGGTCAGCAGAACACGATTCTCAAGGACCACCGTATGAATCCTAATCACGCGGGTCCGGTTACGGCGACTTTAATCACGACGTTGCCTTATGCAAAAATAAAACACAAACTAGGGTAATTGGAAGCATGAAAAATACACAACTTAAACAGAAGGTTTGCAGTGGTGTAAACACTCCTGACCACAATAAGACGGCGGCGAACGTGAACCCGCCCCGGTCCCTGTCATTAAAACGACACGTTACCCCGCAGCCTCATTCATCTGTGCCCGCCCTCAATTATCCACATTACCACTGTTATTTCCAGCCGTCGCATTTTTCATGTCAGCACAAACACCCACCCCGTTTGTGACCCGCTCTCGTCCAGGCCCCCGTCACCGGAGGAGCGGGCAGGATTATT